>NC_034181.2:76144472-76269472 GCF_002021735.2 Oncorhynchus kisutch | reverse complement strand
AAAATGACTTATGCAACGTCATAAACCACTGTTGATGTATAAGCCAACCAGAAATATTGTTCAAGGAAAATAGGAATTCACTTACAGGAAAGACAGTTATTAGAACTTCAAATCAAATCAAATCCAATTTTATTTGTCACATACACATGGTTAGCAGATGTTAATGCGAGTGTAGCGAAATGCTTGTGCTTCTAGTTCCGACAATGCAGTAATAACCAACAAGTAATCTAACTAACAATTCCAAAACTACTGTCTTATACACACAAGTGTAAGGGGATAAAGAATATGTACATAAAGATATATGAATGAGTGATGGTACAGAGCGGCATAGGCAAGATACAGTAGATGGTATCGAGTACAGTATATACATATGAGATGAGTATGTAAACAAAGTGGCATAGTTGAAGTAGCTAGATGTACATGTATTACATAAAAATGCAAAGTGGCATAGTTGAAGTGGCTAGATGTACATGTATTACATAAAGATGCAGTAGATGATATAGAGTACAGTATATACGTATACATATGAGATGAATAATGTAGGGTATGTAAACATTATATTAGGTAGCATTGTTTAAAGTGGCTAGTGATATATTTTACATAATTTCCCATCAATTCCCATTATTAAAGTGGCTGGAGTTGAGTCAGTGTGTTGGCAGCAGCCACTCAATGTTAGTGGTGGCTGTTTAACAGCCTGATGGCCTTGAGATAGAAGCTGTTTTTCAGTCTCTCTGTCCCAGCTTTGATGCACCTGTACTGACCTCGCCTTCTGGATGATAGCGGGGTGAACAGGCAGTGGCTCGGGTGGTTGTTGTCCTTGATGATCTTTATGGCCTTCCTGTGACATCGGGTGGTGTAGGTGTCCTGGAGGGCAGATAGTTTGCCCCCGGTGATGCGTTGTGCAGACCTCACTACCCTCTGGAAAGCCTTACGGTTGTGGGCGGAGTAGTTGCCGTACCAGGCGGTGACACAGCCCGCCAGGATGCTCTCGATTGTGCATCTGTAGAAGTTTGTGAGTGCTTTTGGTGACAAGCCGAATTTCTTCAGCCTCCTGAGGTTGAAGAGGCGCTGCTGCGCCTTCTTCACGATGCTGTCTGTGTGGGTGGACCAATTCAGTTTGTCTGTGATGTGTATGCCGAGGAACTTAAAACTTGCTACCCTCTCCACTACTGTTCCATCGATGTGGATGAGGGAACACCTCACCTCAGATGAGCCTGAAACCTGACGACATCTTTGTTCTGTAAATAGCGAGCGAGCGAGAGAGAGAGAGAGAGAGAGAGAGAGAGAGAGATAGAGAGAGAGAGAGAGAGAGAGAGAGGGAGAGAGAGAGAGAGAGCGAGAGAGAGCGAGAGAGAGAGAGAGAGAGAGAGAGAGGTAGAGAGAGTGAGAGAGAGAGAGAGAGAGAGAGAGAGAGAGAGAGAGAGAGAGAGAGAGAGAGAGAGAGAGAGAGGGAATTAGAAAGGATGATTTGGCCTTAGGTCTGTAATTATCTAATTAATTTCCCCCTGCGATTATCTCAAAAGGGTTGAAAAGTATGGTGGAATTGGTTCCATGCCTGCTCGGCCCCCCCCCCTCCCTTCTCTAATAGTCACAGGAGGTGGTCAGGGGGTGGTGGTCAAGGGGTGGGGGAGGATAAGGTAGCTGTTCCTTACAGTTTCCCACCCCTGTGTGTTATTTTTGACCATGCAGCTTGTACAAGGATGTTGTTGTGTACAAGAAACCGGCAGTGTTCAGTGGCCCTCTGAGGCAGTTTGAAGAGGCTGACTTCCTATCTCCTGGCCAATCACAATATGTCAGGAACACAGGACAACACATCACACTTCCATGCCCAATTCCCTCCTCCACCTCGGACCCGGTACCATAACTCTGTTGCCAGAGTATCAGTGGAGGGTGTATTTTTTAGGAAGTCGGCGGGTAGCAATCTGGTCGTTGCGACCCCACATCTGCCCTGCTAATGAGAGGGTTGGACGTCTCCCAACTTCACCTCCCACCTCTCCTCAGCTCCCCTCAGCTCACACACACACTGTCCTCTCCTCACCCGCACTCTGCACTCCACACAGGTCACGCCCTCCAAGGAACCAGTGGACAAACACTGACACACACAAAGGTCACAATGCACTTCTACACACATCCAAAGAATACAGCAGTACTCACCAACACCCCTTAACCTTTTCCAAACACACGCAGACACGCACATATACGCACGCACACACACAGACTCTCTCCCTCTCAATATACTTGAACACACACCCTTACAAATCTGACACTAACAAGGACCATCAAACTAACCAACACACATAAACACTGAGAACTCAGAAACTCCTCCTTAGTCCACTCTCCCTCCAATTTAAAGAGTTTGTTGATGCTTAGTGCCAGACACTGTGCAGTTAAGGGGAAATGAAAGTATAATTGTCACTATAGATCCAGTGCATACGGAAATAATACAAGCATGCATTCATGCATTTAACCACGCCATCAGCCCTCTCTCTCTCTAGCTGGAAAACCAGAGTCATTACCAGAATATATTTTTATTGTGCTTTCTAAAAGCCATCCGAGATGAATCACGCTATCAGGGTTGGCAAAGTTCGCCCACCGACGCAGAGCTCACATATTAACTCAAAACCAAGCTGCGTAATGTACCTCCGTTTTGAAATGGCTACAAATCACTTGATTGGCGGTTATTGCATTTCTGGGCCAATGTGTGTGAGAGAGAGAGTCAGAGAGAGAGAGAGAGAGAGAGAGAGAGAGAGAGAGAGAGAGACATTCAAGAGAATGAACTTTTTCCTAAACACAAAGTGGCTAAACTCTGGTGCCCAAACACCAGGCATGCCCTGGAGCTGTTGTCAGAGGACAGACTAGGGTCCCCAGCCACATCATAACTCACACGGGCACAAATTACCTGAGGGTTCAGCAAGAAAGGGTGGCCACAGCACTCAAGGGAGTGATTGAAAAAGCTTCTTCCACTTTCCACCACGCACAACTGGTTATCTCCACCCTACTAACATGAAAATACTTCACCCTGCCACCATACAGTGTGTGAATGCAAGCATTTTGTGGGACTGTGCCTCAAAACCTAATGTCTACCTGCGCCACCACTCCACCCTGGACATCTGTAGAAGTTTGTGAGTGCTTTTGGTGACAAGCCAAATTTCTTCAGCCTCCTGAGGTTGAAGAGGCGCTGCTGCGCCTTCTTCACGATGCTGTCTGTGTGAGTGGACCAATTCAGTTTGTCTGTGATGTGTATGCGAGGAACTTAAAACTTGCTACCCTCTCCACTACTGTTCCATCGATGTGGATAGGGGGGTGTTCCCTCTGCTGTTTCCTGAAGTCCACAATCATCTCCTTAGTTTTGTTGGTTATTTTCCTGACACCACACTCCGAGGGCCCTCACCTCCTCCCTGTAGGCCGTCTCGTCGTTGTTGGTAATCAAGCCTACCACTGTTGTGTCGTCCGCAAACTTGATGATTGAGTTGGAGGCGTGCGTGGCCACGCAGTCGTGGGTGAACAGGGAGTACAGGAGAGGGCTCAGAACGCACCCTTGTGGGGCCCCAGTGTTGAGGATCAGCGGGGAGGAGATGTTGTTGCCTACCCTCAACACCTGGGGGCGGCCCGTCAGGAAGTCCAGTACCCAGTTGCACAGGGCGGGGTCGAGACCCAGGGTCTCGAGCTTGATGACGAGCTTGGAGGGTACTATGGTGTTGAATGCCGAGCTGTAGTCGATGAACAGCATTCTCACATAGGTATTCCTCTTGTCCAGATGGGTTAGGGCAGTGTGCAGTGTGGTTGAGATTGCATCGTCTGTGGACCTATTTGGGCGGTAAGCAAATTGGAGTGGGTCTAGGGTGTCAGGTAGGGTGGAGGTGATATGGTCCTTGACTAGTCTCTCAAAGCACTTCATGATGACGGATGTGAGTGCTACGGGGCGGTAGTCGTTTAGCTCAGTTACCTTAGCTTTCCTGGGAACAGGAACAATGGTGGCCCTCTTGAAGCATGTGGGAACAGCAGACTGGTATAGGGATTGATTGAATATGTCCGTAAACACACCGGCCAGCTGGTCTGCGCATGCTCTGAGGGCGCGGCTGGGGATGCCGTTTGGGCCTGCAGCCTTGCGAGGGTTAACACGTTTAAATGTCTTACTCACCTCGGCTGCAGTGAAGGAGAGACCGCATGTTTTCGTTGCAGGCCGTGTCAGTGGCACTGTATTGTCCTCAAAGCGGCAAAAAAGTGATTTAGTCTGCCTGGGAGCAAGACATCCTGGTCCGTGACTGGGCTGGATTTCTTCCTGTAGTCCGTGATTGACTGTAGACCCTGCCACATGCCTCTTGTGTCTGAGCCGTTGAATTGAGATTCTACTTTGTCTCTGTACTGGCGCTTAGCTTGTTTGATAGCCTTGCGGAGGGAATAGCAGCACTGTTTGTATTCGGTCATGTTACCAGACACCTTGCCCTGATTAAAAGCAGTGGTTCGCGCTTTCAGTTTCACATGAATGCTGCCATCAATCCACGGTTTCTTGTTAGGGAATGTTTTAATCGTTGCTATGGGAACTACATCTTCAACGCACGTTCTAATGAACTCGCACACCGAATCAGCGTATTCGTCAATGTTATTATCTGACGCAATACAAAACATCTCCCAGTCCACGTGATGGAAGCAGTCTTGGAGTGTGGAGTCAGCTTGGTCGGACCAGCGTTGGACAGACCTCAGCGTGGGAGCCTCTTGTTTTAGTTTCTGTCTGTAGGCAGGGATCAACAAAATGGAGTCGTGGTCAGCTTTTCCGAAAGGGGGGCGGGGCAGGGCCTTATATGCGTCGCGGAAGTTAGAGTAACAATGATCCAAGGTCTTTCCACCTCTGGTTGCGCAATCGATATGCTGATAAAATTTAGGGAGTCTTGTTTTCAGATTAGCCTTGTTAAAATCCCCAGCTACAATGAATGCAGCCTCCGGATAAATCGTTTCCAGTTTGCAGAGAGTTAAATAAAGTTCGTTCAGAGCCATCGATGTGTCTGCTTGGGGGGGGGATATATACGGCTGTGATTATAATCGAAGAGAATTCTCTTGGTAGATAATGCGGTCTACATTTGATTGTGAGGAATTCTAAATCAGGTGAACAGAAGGATTTGAGTTCCTGTATGTTTCTTTCATCACACCATGTCACGTTGGCCATAAGGCATACGCCCCCGCCCCTCTTCTTACCAGAATGATGTTTGTTTCTGTCGCCGCGATGCGTGGAGAAACCCGTTGGCTGCACCGCTTCGGATAGCGTCTCTCCAGTGAGCTATGTTTCCGTGAAGCAAAGAACGTTACAGTCTCTGATGTCCCTCTGGAATGCTACCCTTGCTCAGATTTCATAAACCTTGTTGTCAAGAGACTGGACATTGGCAAGAAGAATGCTAGGGAGTGGTGCATGGTGTGCCCGTCTCCGGAGTCTGACCAGAAGACCGCCTCGTTTCCCTCTCTTTCGGAGTCGTTTTTTTTGGGTCGCTGCATAGGATCCACTGCGTAGTCCTGTTTGTAAGGCAGAACACAGGATCTGCGTCGCGAAAAACATATTCTTGGTCGTACTGATGGTGAGTTGACGCTGATCTTATATTCAGTAGTTCTTCTCGACTGTATGTAATGAAACCTAAGATGACCTGGGGTACTAATTTAAGAAATAACACGTAAAAAAACTAAAAACTGCATAGTTTCCTAGGGAACGCGAAGCGAGGCGGCCATCTCTGTCGGCGCCGGAAGTCAGTAACCTTCCCTAGCACTTTATTGGCCATGCTCACACCTCCCAAGCATCCATCAAGGATACATCCCAGGTAGCTAACAGAGGTTTTAGAAGTCAGCACTTCACCCCTTAACTACAAAACCTATTCCCCCTCAGGAGACTGAAAAGATTTGGTATGGTTCCTCAGATCCTTAAAAGTTCTACAGCTGCACCATTGAGAGCATCCTGACTTACGTCACTGCCTGGTATGGAAACTGCTCGGCCTCCGACCGCAAGGCACTACAGAGGTAGTGTGTACTGCCCAGTAGATCACTGGGGCCAAGCTTCCTGCCATTAAGGAACTTGATACCAGGTGGTGTCAGAGGTGGTGTCAAATACCAGGTGTTGTCAAATACTTGAATCAGTTATAGAACCCATTGCCCTTCATGGTTTTGAGGTCTGGGGTCCGCTCACCAACCAAGAATTCACAAAATGCGACCAACACCAAATTGAGATTCTTTGACTATGTACAGACTCAGTGAGCATAGCCTTGCTATTGAGAAAGGCTGCTGAATGCAGACCTGGCAATCAAGAGAAGACAGGCTATGTGCACTCTGCCCACAAGATGAGGTGGAAACTGAGCTGCACTTCCTAACCTCCTGCCAAATGTATGACCATATTAGAGACACATACTTCCTTCAGATTACACAGACCCACAAAGAATGTGAGAACTTCCATATCTATCGGGTGAAATGCTGTACCACAGTGTGGATTCACAGCATCAAGATGTGTGACCTGTTGCCACAAGAAAAGGGCAACCAGAAAAGAAAAAACACCATTGTAAATACAACCCATATTTATGTTTATTTATATTCCATTTTGTAGAAACAATTGAGAGAGAGTGAGAGAGAGAGAGAGAGAGAGAGAGAGAGAGAGAGAGAGAGAGAGAGAGAGAGAGAGAGAGAAAGTATGTGTGTGTGTGAGAGAGAGAGAGAGAGAGAGAGAGAGAGAGAGAGAGAGAGAGAGAGAGAGAGAGAGAGAGAGAAAGTATGTGTGTGTGTGAGAGAGAGAGAGAGAGAGAGAGAGAGAGAGAGAGTGTGTGTGAGAGAGAGAGAGAGAGAGAGAGAGAGAGAGAGAGAGAGAGAGAGAGGACTGCAAGCGCTTTGTTGTACCTTCAACAGAGTGACTTTGAGTTCACAGCTCTCATTTGGTTAAGTTTTATGGAGGGGGGGCATTCTATGTCTTTGTTTCGCTCTTTCTTCCCTCTCTTTCTCCCTATGTCCCCTCTTTTCTCTCCCTCTTTCTCTCCCTCTCTCCCCTCTTCAACACTTCCAGACAATAAAAACTACAAAAGCCGTTTTAGACCCCTTTATTTCTTTGGCTATGGGGTGACCTTTGGTGGCTCCAGCACCCCGCCCTGTGTGAGATAACTCCAGAGGCAAGGGCCAGGAGTTGGGGAATGAGGGCCACAGGCTGGGGCATGGGGGGAGGACCAGGAAGCCAGCGGCTTCCACCATGTGTTTTACCAGACATTGGAGCGAGCTAAACATTTACCCTGCTAAATATCCGCGGGTCAAAACACTGCAGGATAACCCAGGTGTCAGAGAAAGAGAAAGAGAGAGAGAGAGAGAGAGAGAGAGAGAGAGAGAGAGAGAGAGAGAAAGAAAGAGAGAGAACAAACAGAACAGAGACAGAGTCAAGAAAATTCATTGTTCATGTCAATAAAGCTCCTTAAATTGGATTGAATTGAAAATTGAACAAAGACAGACAGAGACAGGGAAGGCCCACCTCAAGAACAGTGGGTGTTAGTGTGGAACCAGTAAATACTAGGGCCCGTGGTATGTCTCTAGCCATAACAGCTATGACTAGAGACTCCTCTCCCTTCTAGGAGACACAAGCAATTAAAAAGAGACAGTCAAAAACACAATGCATTGTTCTACACAACCCACTTAATTCATCTTGGACAAATGATTGAACATTGTGACCTGGAAAAACACATAAAACACAAACTGCTGGTTATAGTACAATAGCCTGGAAAGTGGATGCATGGACCTTGGAAATATGTAAATAACACAGTGGCAATGTAATGAAAGTATACACAGCCAGGAAACTAACTAAATGGTCACTCTCTCTTTCTCTCTGCCAACACTATTCCTCTCCTGAATGTTTCTTTGTCACACTGTTTCCATCCAGCGTGTAAAGTTTATATGGAGCGCTGGCTACATGACATCAGTAGCGTGGCAATGGAAGTTAACAATGGTGGGAACGTTGGTATCATATCTGAAGCAACATTACAAACACACATGCACGTTCACACACCCATGCACACACACGCACACACGTACACATAGAGTGTGTAAAAGCTTTACTCTTTTGGAACATTTGTGTGTGTAATGTTTACTGTAAATGTGTTATTGTTTATTTCACTTTTGTTTATTATCTACTTCACTTGCTTAGGCAATGTAAACATATGTTTCCCATACCAATAAAGCCCCTTAAATTTAATTTAATTGAAATAGAGGCTCTTCAGCAGGCCTCTGATGGGCCTAGCTGACACATGGAGTTGTGCCACCCTTCTGATTGCTAATTAGTATCAGAAACAACCGACTGGCTCGGCGTTGGAACAACTTGAGGACTTCCAGCGTGAACAAACGTCAACTCCTCTAATGGTCTTTCTTCTTCTCCTCCCCTCCCTCCCTCCCTACATCCACCCCTCCCTCCCACCATTCCTCTCTCCACATACTCCGGGGCACACGTGGGAGAGTGGCGCCACCCAAGGATAGGGATGTGTTGCCCAGGCGACAACACCCTGATTTTCCTCAGACACTGTGGGAGATGAAGGGCGGAGGGGCTACTGAGAGAGTTGATTTAGTTATCTATCATTGGTTACTGTTAGTAGTGGAGTTCTACTCAGGAGATAGAAAACGGGATTTGAAGTGAGGCATGGCGAGGGGCTCTATGCAGGGTTTGCCAGCACAGATAGTCTACGGTGTTTTGAGTGTAGGGATTTGGGGCATAAGAGCTTTGCGTACACACATAAAGACTGGAGACAAGGCGAGGGTACAAGTGCCAGTGAGGGAAATCGAGGTCAACGTGCAGGGGGCAATGAGACTCAGACAGCAGAGGCTGGGCCTAGTCATGCCAGGGATGGTGGTGTAGCTGAGGCTGGGTCTAGTCAGACTAGAGATGGTCGGGTAGATGAGGCTGGGCCTAGTCAGACTAGAGATGGTGGGGTAGATGAGGCTGGGCCTAGTCATGCCAGGGATGGGGATGTAGATGAGGCTGGGCCTAGTCATGCTATGGATGGTGGTGTAGCTGAGGCTGGGTCTAGTCAGGCTAGAGATGGTCGGGTAGATGAGGCTGGGCCTAGTCATGCTATGGATGGTGGTGTAGATGAGGCTGGGCCTAGTCATGCTATGGATGGTGATCTTTGTGGGCTATACTCAGCCTTGTCTCAGGATGGTAAGTTGGTGGTTGAAGATATCCCTCTAGTGGTGTGGGGGCTGTGCTTTGGCAAAGTGGGTGGGGTTATATCCTTCCTGTTTGGCCCTGTCCGGGGGTGTCCTCGGATGGGACCACAGTGTCTCCTGACCCTTCCTGTCTCAGCCTCCAGTATTTATGCTGCAGTAGTTTATGTGTCGGGGGGCTAGGGTCAGTTTGTTATATCTGGAGTACTTCTCCTGTCCTATTCGGTGTCCTGTGTGAATCTAAGTGTGCGTTCTCTAATTCTCTCCTTCTCTCTTTCTTTCTCTCTCTCGGAGGACCTGAGCCCTAGGACCATGCCCCAGGACTACCTGACATGATGACTCCTTGCTGTCCCCAGTCCACCTGGCCATGCTGCTGCTCCAGTTTCAACTGTTCTGCCTTATTAGTATTCGACCATGCTGGTCATTTATGAACATTTGAACATCTTGGCCATGTTCTGTTATAATCTCCACCCGGCACAGCCAGAAGAGGACTGGCCACCCCGCATATGCTCTCTCTAATTCTCTCTTTCTTTCTCTCTCTCGGAGGACCTGAGCCCTAGGACCGTGCCCCAGGACTACCTGACATGATGACTCCTTGCTGTCCCCAGTCCACCTGACTGTGCTGCTGCTCCAGTTTCAACTGTTCTGCCTTATTATTATTCGACCATGCTGGTCATTTATGAACATTTGAACATCTTGGCCATGTTCTGTTATAATCTCCACCCGGCACAGCCAGAAGAGGACTGGCCACCCCACAAAGCCTGGTTCCTCTCTAGGTTTCTTCCTAGGTGTTGGCCTTTCTAGGGAGTTTTTCCTAGCCACCGTGCTTCTACACCTGCATTGCTTGCTGTTTGGGGTTTTAGGCTGGGTTTCTGTTCAGCACTTTGAGATATCAGCTGATGTACGAAGGGCTATATAAATACATTTGATTTGATTTGATTTTTGATTTGATGGTGGTGTAGATGAGGCTGGGTCTAGTCAGGTTATGGATGGTGGTGTAGATGAGGCTGGGCCTAGTCATGCTAGAGATGGTCGGGTAGATGAGGCTGGGCCTAGTCATGCTATGGATGGTGGTGTAGCTGAGGCTGGGTCTAGTCAGACTAGAGATGGTGGTGTAGATGAGGCTGGGCCTAGTCATGCTATGGATGGTGGTGTAGCTGAGGCTGGGCCTTGTCATGCTATGGATGGTGGTGTAGCTGAGGCTGGGTCTAGTCAGACTAGAGATGGTGGGATAGATGAGGCTGGGCCTAGTCATGCTATGGATGGTGGTGTAGCTGAGGCTGGGTCTAGTCAGACTAGAGATGGTGGTGTAGATGAGGCTGGGCCTAGTCATGCTATGGATGGTGGTGTAGCTGAGGCTGGGTCTAGTCAGGCTAGAGATGGTCAGGTAGATGAGGCTGGGCCTAGTCATGCTATGGATGGTGGTGTAGATGAGGCTGGGTCTAGTCATGCTATGGATGGTGGTGTAGATGAGGCTGGGCCTAGTCATGCTATGGATGGTGGTGTAGATGAGGCTGGGCCTAGTCATGCTATGGATGGTGGTGTAGATGAGGCTGGGCCTAGTCATGCTATGGATGGTGGTGTAGATGAGGCTGGGCCTAGTCATGTTATGGATGGTGGTGTAGATGAGGCTGGGCCTAGTCATGCTATGGATGGTGGTGTAGATGAGGCTGGGTCTAGTCAGGTTATGGATGGTGGTGTAGATGAGGCTGGGCCTAGTCATGCTATGGATGGTGGTGTAGCTGAGGCTGGGCCTTGTCATGCTATGGATGGTGGTGTAGCTGAGGCTGGGTCTAGTCAGACTAGAGATGGTGGGGTAGATGAGGCTGGGCCTAGTCATGCTATGGATGGTGGTGTAGCTGAGGCTGGGTCTAGTCATGCTATGGATGGTGGTGTAGCTGAGGCTGGGTCTAGTCAGGTTATGGATGGTGGTGTAGATGAGGCTGGGCCTAGTCATGCTATGGATGGTGGTGTAGCTGAGGCTGGGCCTAGTCATGCTATGGATGGTGGTGTAGCTGAGGCTGGGTCTAGTCAGACTAGAGATGGTGGGGTAGATGAGACTGGGCCTAGTCATGCTATGGAGGGTGGTGTAGATGAAGCTGGGTCTAGTCAGGTTATGCTAGTGGATGAGGAGAGTATAGTGGGGAAGTGTAAGCGACTAGGGGCGGAGGCAGAGGGTGTCAAGCGGAAAAGGAAAAGGGGGAGAAGAAAGGAGGGGAGATGCTGGTGTGGTCAAAGGTACCAAGGAACTCTTGCCTAGTGCTGGGGGGAGGCCCTGAACGGAGAGGAAGGGCAGGTGGTCAGGACGGGAGATGGAGATGAGGAGGAAACTGAGTCTGATGAAGAGGATGAAGAGTTTTTTTTCAGACTCCTCTTCAATGGGTCCAGAGCTGACAGCCAGTCAAGCAGAGGGGTCAAAGTACACGTTCAGGGAACTGACAAGGTTCCTGAATGAGACCAAGGGGGAAAAATCTTGAGGCTTTTTTTTCTGATCCGAGAAAGTTTGTAAGATCAGTACAACATGCTATAAAAAATGAGGGGCATGGTGTCCTCTCACCCAGGAAACAGTTTAGGTTGAGGAAGTGGGTCACAACAGTGCGTAAGGGTCTACCTTCAGACACTGTTTAGATGTATAGTTTCTTTCTGGTACTGGGGCTTTTTGAGCTTTGCTATTGGTCTCTTTCTTTGCTGGCTTTTCTGCCACTTCTCTTCGGGTAGGCTCGCTCAATATAAATGGCACCAGAGATGTGGGAAAGAGGAGTGTGTTGGGTGAATATGTGAAACAAAAAAAGCACCGGTGTTATTTCTGCAGGAGACGCATAGTGATGTGGTGAATGAAGTCGATTGGGGGATCTGGTGGAAAGGGGAAAGTGTGTTGAGCCATAGGACAAATTTTAGTGCAGGGGTGGCAGTCCTTTTTGTACCGGGTCTGTCTGTGTGTTGAGCCATAGGACAGATCTTAGTGCAGGGGTGGCAGTCCTTTTTGTATCGGGTCTGTATGTAAAAATGTGCTCCTCAAAGAAGGTGTGTAGGTGTAGGCTGCTTTGATATAACAGCAGAAATTAACGACATGGGTTTTGTCTTTATAAATGTGTATGCACCTAACACAGGGAGAGAGAGGGGGTTCTATTTGGGTGTCTAAGACAGGAACTCTCACAGGTAGCGCCTAAGGACACTCTGGTGGTCGGCGGGGACTGGAACTATACAATGGATTTTACGAAAGACAGAAATGGGGAAGAGCCTCATTCATTGTCAGTGGGAATATTAAGGGACATCATTAATCAGTTCTACCTAGTGAATGTTTGGAGAACTAAACATCCCTACACAAGACAGTATACATGTGTGAAGGATTTTGGGGCTTTGTGAGTGCAGCCCGACTTGATCATTTTTACATGTCCAGGAAGGAGCAAGGAGCAATAGGCTATTGGGTGCTACCATTCTCCTTGTGGGGTTTTCGGATCACCACATAACCATGGCTCAGCTGTCTATTTCACCAGGGCCTCGGCACGCATCCTATTGGAAGTTTAATGTAAAGCACTTACAAGATGCCACTTTTTGCTCAGGTTTCCAGACTTTTTGGGAAAGATGGGGGCAGCAAATAGAGGAGTATGAGTCTCTGAGTCAACGGTGGGATGTGGGGAATGTCCAAATTCTGCTTCTCTGTCAACAGTATACAGCTCTCTCATCCTCAGAGGCTAGGAGAGTATTAGGGGAACTAGAGTGTTATATTAGTTGAGATGGAGGTAGAGTTGGTGGGTCAATGTAGGACTCCAGGCTAATTTAGCTGAACTACGTAGGGACAGTTTTTCCAAGTTAAAGCAAAGGGTGCACTTGTAAGAGCTAGGTTCTCCATGCTCAAGGAGATCATCTCCTCCCAGCTCCTCCTTCTTTGGTTTGGGTATGCATTGTCTACGTCTGTCTGATGGGCGGTTGACCTCTGTGGTGGGGGAGATGCGGGAGCGAACTGTGGAGTTTTATATTGAGTTGTATAGGGCAGAAATGTGTGATCCTATGTGTGCTCACGTCTTCTTCGCAGCACTCATTATACTCTCTACGCACAGAGGGATGAAGGGATGAAATAGACATTCCTCTTTTGTCCCATGAACTGGCAGAGGCCATAACCCAGGTCATGCACCGGGGGTCGATGGACACCCAGTGGAGTTTTATGAAAAATTCTGGGGAATAATTGGACTGGATTTCTTTTGTGTGTTGCATGAATGCGTCGGGGTAGGAGAATTGCCGATGAAGCTGCCGTCAGGCGGCTCTGACTCTCCTGAGCCAAAAAAGGGGACTTGTGTGAACTTTTAAGAACCGGAGGCCTGTGGCATTGCTCTGTGCGGACTACAAGATATTTTCCAAAGTCCTCTCTAACAGACTGAAGTCCCATCTGGACTCGATAGTACACAGGGACCAAACATATTGTGTACCGGGACGCTCAATCACGGACAACTTGTTCTTAATCAGGGACACGTTGGACTAATCAAGAGGTTCTAATGTGAATAGTCTTAAGGTGTATGAAGGAGCTTCGTCAGCTAAGGTAAACTGGGGCAAGAGCAAAGCTCTGTTATGTGGAGCATGGGTGAATAGGGCCTCTCTGCTACCAGGGGGTTTTCCGTGGGGTTGTGAGGGCTTAAAGTGTTGGGGGTGTACCTGGGCTCGGAGAGGTGGGTCAGAAAGAACTGGGAGGGGCTGTCACATGCAGTGGTGTCAAGACTGGCCAGGTGGAGGTGGCTCCTGTCCCAAGTGTCATATAGAGGGAGGGTAATCCTGATAATCAACAACCTGGTGGCATCTTCCCTGTAGCATAAACTGGCTGTCCTCAACCCCCCTGCTGGTCTGCTCGCAGACCTGCAACACAAACTGGTGGACATTTTCTGGTTGGGCCATCACTGGCTGAGGGCGGCAGTGTTGTACATGACTGTCCACGAAGGAGGACAGGGCCTGGTGGAACTGGAGAGCAGGATGGCTGCATTCCGACTGAGGAGAGCTGGCGGATTAGGGTTGGACTGGCAGCTGTTCCTCATGAAGCTGGAGAGGCTGAGTACAGCCGGTCTCTCAGATTTTTACTCTGCAGTGCTGAGGGACTGGCAGCTGCTAAGGCCCACACGAGAAGGGGGTGTGGAGCCTGGGCTGTGGGTGTGGGTGGAGCCTATCTTCCACAACCCAGCCATTCCTTTGAGATCGGTTCAGTCGGCCACCATGCAGAGGTAACTGATGGCAGCGGGATTACAAAGGCTGGGTGACCTGCGGCTGCTGGGAGAGAAGGGGTGGAAAACCCTGAAAGTCCTGCCACAACAAACAGCAATAATGTATCTTAGGCTGCTGGAGAGATTCCTGGAGGAGGTCCAGGAGGCACTGTCTGAGCCGGTAAGAGAGGTGTTTGAGCGGCCAAAGGGGGAGGGGCCACCAATGTCTCCACCGCTGCAGGTTTCAGATGACGGCAGAGACTGGAGACTGGCAACGGGGTCTGGAGGACTTGTCAGATTTTAACACTCCGAGCCTGGGGGAGTTTGAGGGGGTGGGAGGTAAAGCCCTCTACAAGCTCTGCATTAAGGTGAGGAACATTAGGAGCCTAACAGGAGTGAAGGCACATCAGTGGCAGGGGGTATGTGGGGCGGAGAGTATGGTGGGTTTTAGATGGAGGGGGCTCTACAAACCCCCAGTACTAAAGAGGTCAGGGGATCTCCAGTGGAGGGTTCTACATGGAGCCTTGGCCACTAACAGCTGGTTGGCACGTTTGAACCGGGAGTCGGGCAGGGGTGTCCTTTCTGTGTTAAAAGAGAGAAACTGTGATTCGTGTGTTTTCTGTGTACGCCAGGTTAATGCCATTAATGTCTCTGTTGGAATGTCTGTGTGAGAGGTTGGGGTGGTTTTTACTGTTGGGATGTTTATTATGGGGTACAGGTATTAAAAATAAGGATAAGCCCAAATGTGTTCTGTTGACTTTTCGGAGGCCACGGAAGGAGTGTTGTATGGCATTGAAGCTTGTTTGGAGGCTAGATAGCACAGTGTCCGAGGACGGGCCGGAAGTATATAGAATGGTGTCGTCTGCGTAGAGGTGGATCAGGGAATCGCCCGCAGCAAGAGCAACATCATTGATATATACAGAGAAAAGAGTCTGCCCGATAATTGAACCCTGTGGCACCCCCATAGAGACTGCCAGAGGACCGGACAACATGCCCTCCGATTTGACACACTGAACTCTGTCTGCAAAGTAGTTGGTGAACCAGGCAAGGCAGTCATTAGAAAAACCGAGGCTACTGCTACTGAGTCTGCCGATAAGAATATGGTGATTGACAGAGTCGAAAGCCTTGGCCAGGTCGATGAAGACGGCTGCACAGTACTGTCTTTTATCGATGGCGGTTATGATATCGTTTAGTACCTTGAGCGTGGCTGAGGTGCACCCGTGACCGGCTCGGAAACCAGATTGCACAGCGGAGAACTGTTGGAGAACAGTTGGCTGTGGGGATAACAGAACCTTTACTATTATTTAATGGGATGGTCTCTGCGCACCTTAGGGTAGAATTTGAGTTCTATAAAATTATTAAAAGTGTGGAGATTTTTCAGGAGAATGGTGTGTTGTGGGGGGGCTGTCTTGTATAGCTGGGGAGGATGTTTTGGAAATACAGTTATAGAAGTTGTGAGGTTTTTTGGTTATTGTGATTTGTGGTTATTGTGATATTTTGGTGTTTTATTTTAAGTGGGGGGTGGCGAGGTTTCAAGAGAGAGAGAGAGAGAGAGAGAGAGAGAGCGAGGGAGAGAGAGAGAGAGAGAGAGAGAGAGAGGGAGAGAGAGAGAGAGGGGGAGAGAGGGAGAGAGAGAGAGAGAGAGAGGGAGAGGGAGAGGGAGAGAGAGACTGACTGATTGACTACCAGAAACCACTGGATTCTCCAATTACCGTGAATAAGCTACAGGACAAAATAAAAACCCTCCAACCCAAAAAGGCATGTGGTGTTGATGGTATCCTTAATGAAATGATCAAATATACAGACAACAAATTCCAATTGTATATACTAAAACTCTTTAACATCCTTAGCTCTGGCATCTTCCCCAATATTTGGAACCATGGACTGATCACCCCAATCCACAAAAGTGGAGACAAATTTGACAAAATTGGCTTTTTACCAAATTATCGTACAACAGACCATGTATTCACCCTGCACACCCTAATTGACAACCAAACAAACCAAAACAAGACAAAGTCTTCTCATGCTTTGTTGATTTCAAAAAAGCCTTTGGCCCAATTTGGCATGAGGGTCTGCTATACAAATTGATGGAAAGTGGTGTTGGGGTAAAACATACGACATTATAAAATCCATGTACACAAACAACAAGTGTGCGGTTAAAATTGGCAAAAAACACAAATTCCTTCCCACAGGGCCGTGGGATGAGACAGGGATGCAGCTTAAGCCCCACCCTCTTCAACATATATATCAACGAATTGGCGCGGGCACTAGAAAAGTCTGCAGCACCAGGCCTCAACCTACTAGATTCTGAAGTCAAATGTCTACTGTTTGCTGATGATCTGGTGCTTCTGTCACCACCCAAGGAGGGCCTACAGCAGCACCTAGATATTCTGCACAGATTCTGCCAGACCTGGGCCCTGACAGTAAATCTCAGTAAGACCAAAATAATGGTGTTCCAAAAAAGGTCCAGTCGCCAGGACCACAAATACAAATTTCATCTAGACACCGTTGCCCTAGAGCACAAAAAAGAATATAGAGCACAAAAAAGAATATATACCTTGGCCTAAACATCAGCGCCACAGGTAACTTCCACAAAGCTGTGAACGATCTGAGAGACAAGGCTAGAAGGGCATTCTATGCCATCAAAAGGAACATAAAATTCAACATACCAATTAGGATCTGGCTAAAAATACTTGAATCAGTCATAGAACTCATTGCCCTTTATGGTTGTGAGGTCTGGGGTTCACTCACCAACCAAGATTTCAGAAAATGGGACAAACACCAAATTGAGACTCTGCACGCAGAATTCTGCAAAAATATCTTCTGTGCACAACGTAGAACATCGAATAATGCATGCAGAGCAGAATTAGGCCGATACCCACTAATTATCAAAATCCAGAAAAGAGCCGTTAAATTCTACAACCACCTAAAATGAAGCGATTCCCAAACCTTCCATAACAAAGTCATCACCTACAGAGAGATTAACCTGGAGAAGAGTCCCCTAAGCAAGCTGGTCCTGGGGCTCTGTTCACAAACACCAACACACCCCACAGAGCCCCAGGACAGCAGCACAATTAGACCCAAACAAATCATGAGAAAACAAAAAGATAATTACTTGACACATTGGAAAGAATTAACATAAAAACAGAGCAAACTAGAATGCTATTTGGCCCTAACAGAGAGTACACAGTGGCAGAATTGTATTTATTTTTCATTTTTATTTCACCTTTATTTAACCAGGTAGGCAAGTTGAGAACAAGTTCTCATTTACAATTCCGACCTGGCCAAGATAAAGCAAAGCAGTTCGACACATACAACAACACAGAGTTACACATGGAGTAAAACAAGCATACAGTCAATAATACAGTAGAAAAATAAGTCTATATACAATGTGAGCAAATGAGGTGAGATAAGGGATGTAAAGGCAAAAAAAGGCCATGGTGGCGAAGTAAATACAATATAGCAAGTTAAACACTGGAATGGTAGATTTGCAGTGGAAGAATGTGCAAAGTAGAGATAGAAATAATGGGGTGCAAAGGAGCAAAATAAATAAATACAGTAGGGGAAGAGGTAGCTGTTTGGGATAAATTATAGATGGACAATGTACTGGTGCAGTAATCTGTGAGCTGCTCTGATAGCTGGTGCTTAAAGCTAGTGAGGGAGATATGTGTTTCCAGTTTCAGAGATTTTTGTAGTTTGTTCCAGTCATTGGCAGCAGAGAACTGGAAGGAGAGGCCGGCCAAAGGAAGAATTGGTTTTGGGGGTGACCAGAGAGATGTACATGCTGGAGCACGTGCTACAGCACTGTGATACTGTGATAGACTGCATCCAATTTATTGAGTAGGGTATTGGAGGCTATTTTGTAAATTACATCGCCGAAGTCGAGGATTGGTAGGATGGTCAGTTTTACAAGGGTATGTTTAGCAGCATGAGTGAAAGATGGTTTGTTGTGAAATAGGAAGCCAATTCTAGATTTAACTTTGGATTGGAGATGTTTGATGTGAGTCTGGAAGGAGAGTTTACAGTCTAACCAGACACCTAGGTATTTGTAATTGTCCACATATTCTAAGTCAGAACCGTCCATAGTGATGTTGGGCAGGCGGGCGGGCAGGTGCAGGCAGCGATCGGTTGAAGAGCATGCATTTAGTTTTACTTGTATTTAAGAGCAATTGGAGGCCACGGAAGGAGAGTTGTATGGCATTGAAGCTCATTTGGAGGGTTTTTAACACAGTGTCCAAAGAAGGGCCAGAATTATACAGAATGGTGTCGACTGCGTAGAGGTGGATCAGAGACTCACCAGCAGCAAGAGCGACATTATTGATTTATACAGAGAAGAGAGTCGGTCCAAGAATTGAACCCTGTGGCACCCCCATAGAGACTGCCAGAGGCCCGGACAACAGGCCCTCCGATTTGACACACTGAATTCTATCAGATATGTAGTTGGTGAACCAGGCGAGGCAATCGTTTGAGAAACCAAGGCTATCGAGTCTGCCGATGAGGATGTGGTGATTGACACAGTCGAAAGCCTTGGCCAGGTCAATGAATACGGCTGCACAGTATTGTTTCTTATCGATGGCGGTTAAGATATCGTTTAGGACCTTGAGCGTGGCTGAGGTGCACCCATGACCAGCTCTGAAACCAGATTGCATAGCGGAGAAGGTGCGGTGGGATTCGAAATGGTCGGTAATCTGTTTGTTGACTTGGCTTTCGAAGACCTTAGAAAGGCAGGGTAGGAAAGATATAGGTCTGTAGCAGTTTGGGTCCAGTGTCCCCGCCTTCGAAGAGGGTGATGAATACCTGACCACTGTGACTGACCTAAACTTAAGGAAAGCTTTGACTATGTACAGACTCAGTGAGCATAGCCTTGCTATTGAGAAAGGCCACCGTAGGCAGACATGGCTCTCAAGAGAAGACAGGCTATGTGCACACTGCCCACAAAATGAGGTGGAAACTGAGCTGCACTTCTTAACCTCCTGCCCAATGTATGACCATGTTAGAGACACATAAATCCACAAATAATTCGAAAACAAACCCAATTTTGATTAACTCCCATATCTATTGGGTGAAATTCCATAGTGTGCCATAACAGCAGCAAGATTTGTGACCTGTTGCCACAAGAAAAGGGCTCCCAGTGAAGAACAAACACCATTGTAAATACAACCCATATTTATGTTTATTTATTTTCCCTTGTGTACTTTAACCATTTGTACATTGTTACAACACTGTAAATATACATAATATGACATTTGTAATGTCTTTATTGTTTTGAAACTTCTGTATGTGTAATGTTTACTGTTAATTTTTATTGTTTATTTCACTTTTGTATATTATCTACCTCACTTGCTTTGGCAATTTTAAAACATGTTTCCCATACCAATAAAGCCCATTGAATTAGAGAGAGAGAGAGAGAGAGAGAGAGAGAGTGAGAGAGAGAGAGAGAACACCTCGTATAAGTGAGCGCCGGCCTTTAAGGGCTTAATGGAACCAATTATTAGGAGGATCTCCGCGCCGTCTGCTCCTGGTGCCACTCGATTGTTCTCGGTATAAATGTCCCTCCCCTGACAGACACAGGCTTCACCACGGCCCACCACCCACCTGCCTGCTCACTCTTTGGCTCTTGTAGCAATGAGAAGGTCAATACACTGCTCTTTTCAGCTCTTGAACCTTTCCATATTTCTTAATTAGGCCAAGCTCTATGTAAAGATGGAGCTTGGCTGGCTGGCTGTGGCACACCCTCATACACTGGTGCACACACACACACACACACACACACACACACACACACACACACACACACACACACACACACACACACACACACACACACACACAATGCTCATGTCTAATAGATGACAGAGAACACATATAGTGCCTTCGGAAAGTATTCATACCTCTTGACTTATTCCAAGTTTTGTTCTGTTACAGCCTGAATTCAAAATTGATTTTTTTTTTAAATCTCACCCACCTCACACAATACTAATTTTCACAAAGTGAAAACATGTTTTTATATATTTTTACAAATGTATTGAGAATTAAATGCAACATGACCTTTGCGACTACAACTGTGAGTCTTTCTGGGTAAAACTCTAAGAGCTTTCCACACCTGGATTATACAGTTTTTGGCCATTATTATTTTCAACATTCTCCAAGCTCTGTCAAGTTGGTTGTTGATCATTGCTAGACAGCCATGTTTAAGTCCTGCCATAGATTTTCAAGCAGATTTATGTCAAAACTCGGCCACTCAGGAACATTCACTGTCTTCTTGGTAAGCAAATCCAGTGTAGATTTCACCTTGTGTTTTAGGTTATTGTCCTGCTGAAACGTGAATTCACCTCACAGTGTCAGGTGGAAAGCAGACTGATCCAGAGTCTCCTCTATGATTTTGCCTATGCATTGCCTTTGCCTCCATTCCATGTATCCAAGCGTTCCCATAACATGATGCAGCCACCACTATGCTTGAAAATATAAAGAGTGGAACTCAGTAATGTGTTATGTTGGATTTGCCCAAAACATACCACTTTGTATTCAGGACAAAAAGTTAATTGGTTTTCAACATTTTTGGTGCAGTATTAAATTTAGTGCCTTGTTGCAAACAGCATGTATGTTTTGGAATATTTGTATTCTGTACAGGCTTCCTTCTTATCACTCTGTCATTTAGGTTACTATTGTGGAGTAACTACAAAGTTGTTGATCCATCCTCAGTTTTCTCCTATCCCAGCCATTCAACTCTGTAACTGTTTTAAAGTCACCATTAAAGTCACTCTCCGGCAACTGCGTTAGGAAGGACACCTGTATCCTTGTAACGACTAGGTGTATTGATACACCATTTAAAATGTCATGAATAACTTCACCAGGCCCAATGGGATATTCAATGTCTGCTTCTTTTATATTTGAACCCATCTACCAATAAGAGCCATTCTTTGTGAGGCATTGGAATACCTCCCTGGTCTCCTTGGTTGAATATGTATCTGTTATCTGGACCTTACAATTGTATGTGTATTTGTATTTGTATTTATTATGGATCCCCATTTGCTGCTGCCAATGCAGCAGCTACTCTTCCCAGGATCCACTGCCCCTATACAATTTTAAAACATTACAATACATTCATTACAGAATTCACAACCCACTAAGCGTGTGCCCTCAGGCCCATACTCCACTACCACATATCTACAACGCATAATCCATGTGTACGTGTGTGTATAGCGAGTATGAAATTATGTGTGTGTATGTATGTGTCTGTGCCTATGTTTGTGTTACTTCACAGTCCCCACTGTTCCATAAGGTGTATTTTTACCTGCTTTTAAATCTGATTCTACTGCTTGCATGTCTTGTGGGGCATGCATGTGTGTCCGAGCTGTGTGCTAGTATTTTAAACAGATACTTTGAGCCATGCGAGATTGTCATGCATGTCATTAATGTTAGCTCTCTGTGTACTTTTAAGGGCCAGCCATGCTGCCATGTGCTGAGCCAACTGCAATTTTCCCAAGTCCCTCTATGTGGCACATGACCACACGACCGAACAGGTGCAACAAATCCAGAGTGCTACAAAACCAGGGCCTGTAGGACCTGCCTTGTTGATAGTGTTGATAAATTTAGATTTTTTTGTGTCACTGGCCTACACACAACATCCTATAATGTCAAAGTGGAATGATGTTTTTTGAAATTTGTACAAATTAATAAAACATGAAAAGCTGAAATGTCTTGAGTCAATAAGTATTCACCCCCTTTGTTATGGCAAGCCTAAATAAATTCAGAAACAAATATTGTTCTCTATCAAAAATGACAAGCCACCGGCGTCTGACATCTGGATGGAAAATGACTGAGGATAATAGCAGACAATATTGCCACATCTTCAATTAAAGCCTACTAGAAAGTGTGTGCTCTCAGGCCTGGATGGAAGCTAAAGTCATTCCGCTACTGTCACGCCCTGACCTTAGTATTCTTTGTTTTCTTTATTATTTTGGTTAGGTCAGGGTGTGACATGGGTGATATGTGTGTTTTTGTCTCATTCTAGGGTGTTTGTACTGTCTAGGGTTTTTTGTAGATTTATGGGGTTGTTTTCATCTAGATGTTTATGTTGGTCTATGGTTGCCTAGATTGGTTCTCAATTAGAGACAGGTGTTTATCGTTTTCTCTGATTGGGAACCATATTTAGGCAGCCATCCTCTTTGGGTATTTCGTGGGTTATTGTCTATGTTATGTTGCACATTTGCACATTGTTTATATAGCGGTCACGTTCGTCTTAATCGTTCTTCTTGTTCTTCATTCAATGAAGAAGAATGTATTCACACCACGCTGCGCTTTGGTCCCCTCCATACGACGATCATGACAGAATAACCCACCAACCAAGGACCAAGCGGCGTGGTAACGGGCAGTAGCAACAGCGATGTCAAGACTCCTGGACATGGGAGGAAATTCTAGACGGGAGAGGACCCTGGGCACAACCAGGGGAATATCGCCGCCCCAAAGCAGAGCTGGAGGCAGCGAAGGCAGAGAGGCGGCATTATGAGGAGCTAGCATGGCAGAGCGGCTGGAAGCCCGAGAGACAGCCCCAAAAATGTATTGGGGGTGGCACACAGGGAGTGTGGCGAAGCCAGGTAGGAGACCTGCGCCAACTTCCTGTGCTTACCGGAGAGAGGGACCGGGCAGGCACCGTGTTATGCGGTGGAGTGCACAGTTTCCCCAGTGCGTGTGCATAGCCCGGTGCGGTACATTCCAGAGTGGGCATCGAGCCAGGTGCCATGAAGCCGGCTTTAAGCATCTGGTCTCCAGTGCGTCTCCTCGGGCCGGCTTACATGGCACCAGCCTTACGCATGGTGTCCCCGGTTCGCCTGCACAGCCCAGTGCGGCCTATTCGACCTCACCACACTGATCGGGCTAAGGGGAGCATCCAACCAGGTAAGGTTGGGCAGGCTCGGTGCTCAAGAGCTCCAGTGCGCCTGCACGGTCCGGTCTATCCAGTGCCAACTCCACGTACCAGCCCTCCGGTGGCAGCCCCCCGCACCAGGCTGTCTCTCCGTCTCATCCCTACAGGTGCTCCCGCCTGGCCAGCGCTGCCAGAGCCTTCCTCCTGCCCAGCGCTGCCAGAGCCTCCGTCTGTCCTGAGCTACTAGAGCCTCTCTTCTGTCCTGAGCTGCTAGAGTCTCCCATCTGTCCTGAGCTGCTAGAGTCTCCCGTCTGTCCTGAGCTGCCAGAGTCTCCCGTCTGTCCTGAGCCAGAGCTGTCAGTCAGCAAGGACCTGCCAGAGCCGTCAGCCAGCAAGGAGCTGCCAGACCCGTCAGTCAGCCAGGACCTGCCAGAGCCGTCAGTCAGCCAGGACCTGCCAGAGCCGTCAGCCAGCCAGGAGCTGCCAGAGCCATCAGCCAGCCAGGAGCTGCCAGAGCCGTCAGCCAGCCAGGAGCTGTCAGTCAGTCCGGAGCCGTCAGTCAGTCTGGAGCTGCCCTTCAGTCCGGAGCTGCCCTTCAGTCCGGAGCTGCCCCTCAGTCCGGAGCTGCCCCTCAGTCCGGAGCTGCCCCTCAGTCCTGAGCTACCCCTCAGTCCTGAGCTACCCCTCAGTCCTGAGCTACCCTTCAGTCCTGAGCTGCCCTTCAGTCCTGAGCTGCCCCTCAGTCCGGAGCTGCCCCTCAGTCCAGTGGGGCCCTTTAGTAGGGTTGCCAGTCCTAGGTTGGCGGCGAGGGTCGCCGTTCCTAGGAGGCCACAAAAGCGGACTAAGACTATGGTGGAGTGGGGTCCACGTCCAGCACCCGAGCCGCCGCCGTGAAAGAGGCCCACCCGGACCCTCCCCTTTAGATTAGGTTTTTGCGGCCAGAGTCCGAACCTTTGTGAAGGGGTACTGTCACGCCCTGACCTTAGTATTCTTTGTTTTCTTTATTATTTTGGTTAGGTCAGGGTGTGACATGGGTGATATGTGTGTTTTTGTCTCATTCTAGGGTGTTTGTACTGTCTAGGGGTTTTTGTAGATTTATGGGGTTGTTTTCATCTAGGTGTTTATGTTTGTCTATGGTTGCCTAGATTGGTTCTCAATTAGAGGCAGGTCTTTATCGTTGTCTCTGATTGGGAACCATATTTAGGCAGCCATCCTCTTTGGGTATTTCGTGGGTTATTGTCTATGTTATGTTGCACGTTTGCACATTGTTTATATAGCGGTCACGTTCGTCTTAATCGTTCTTCTTGTTCTTCATTCAATGAAGAAGAATGTATTCACACCACGCTGCGCTTTGGTCCCCTCCATAAGACGATCGTGACAGTTTCCCAAGAATAGTAAAGCCCCATTTACTGGCTCAAATAGCCCACCATTCAGTCTGTTACCAACACTTAGTTAACTTCTGGAAAAAATTGTGTTTGACCAGATACAATGCTATTTCACAGTAAACAAATTGACAACAGACTTTCAGCATGCAAATAGGGAAGGACACTCAACAAGCACGGCACGTACATAAATGACTGATAATTAGCTTACAGAAATTGATGATAAAATTATTGTGTGGGCTGTCTTGTTAGATTTTGACATTATCGATCACAGTCTGCCGCTGGAAAAACGTATGTGTTATGGCTTTACACCCCCTGCTACAATGTGGATAAAGAGTTACTTGTTTAACAGAACACAGAGGGTGTTCTTTAATGGAAGCCTCTCAAACATAATCCAGGTAGGAGGAGGAATTCCCCAGGGTAGCTGTTTAGGCCCCTTTTTTTCAATCTTTACTAAAAACATGCCACTGGCTTTGAGTAAGGCCAGTGTGTCTATATATGCGGATGACTCAACACTATACACGTCAGCTACTAAAGCAACTGAAATGACTGAAACACTTATTCAATTTTAAATTCAGGCCGTAACACAACAAAATGTGGAAAATGTCAAGGGGAGTGAATACTTTCTGAAGGCAGTGTAGCTGTGGTTCTTTCCTGCCAGTTTAAGGCATTTTGTGTGATGATGGGGTGGGGTGTCTAGTCATCAACTGGTTAGATTAAGTTCTCAATTTCTGAGAGGTAGGGAGCTATGGTTCTTTTCTGCCAGTTTAAGGCATTTTGTGTGAGGATGGGGTGGGGTGTCTAGTCATCAACTGGCTAGATTAAGTTCTCAATTTCTGAGAGGTAGGGAGCTGTTATAGATACATTTTTAAATTATAGATTTATAAGCACAAACGATGTATAGTTGAAGCAATAGTTCCCCTTCTATGATATACCCAAAAGCATTATAAATGACTGGTCATACAAGAGACAACAAACACCTGACAACTCTGAGCCTGGTGTTTTACACCTCAACACAACCAGAACACTGAAAGTTCATGAAAGTGATGTTTATTTACTGTTGCAATGATATTGCATCTGTTATTATTATCATCATCATCAGGGATAGGAAATAGGAGAAATGCTGATTTCCTTTGAAAAATGATGTTTGTGACACTCACTTTCTCATTCCGACAGTAACTGTGTTGATTTGTGAATGTGTTTAACCACAGCGACAACATGAAAAGGAATATGTCAGTAAGATCACTGCGTTCCTAACAGACACTGATTTCTAAAACTAATACCTAAACAACAAAAACACTCTGACATGTTTTGGGGGATGTATCTTTTTTCCTACAGAGCTCCATTCAAAGTTGTTTCAGTTGATAAACACAAGCGTACCGTAGTGCTGTAGTAGTTTGATCGTAACTTCGTTACAACTAAAGCACTGTTCACAATAACATGAGTGGCCATGGAAACATCTCAACACAAGTATAAAGGCAGAATCACCATAGGGCTGGAGATGGTAGCAAACAATAACTTTTAAATACAAATACACCAATGGATATTGTCACATGCCATAGACATAGAGCCTTGAGCTTGGCAGAACTATACGTACAACTCTGTAATATCTCATTTACATAAAGACACATAAATAAATATGAATACATATTGGCCACTTCCACAACAGTTGTTGCTTTTTCTCTTTTTTGCCAGTAGGCATTATACAACATTCTGCTCTCTCTCTCTTTCTCTCTCCCTCTCTGCTTCTACAAGCTGAGAAAATGGGTCTCTTTTTTAAATGTTGCACATTTAATATGCATCAGCTTTCTATCAGAATATATGCCCAGTCAAATTGTGAGTCCATGTGATCTATGGTTCTGTTAAATCATGGTGCCACCCAGCACAGAGGGAGAAATTCATTACCGCTCAGGGCAATTTCCTCCCAAAACAAAAACACTTCATTCCAACAGGAAAACTAAATTAATACTGGCTTTGCATGAACCCACTTTTATTTGCCTAAGAGCCGCAGCTCTTTCTCACTCACTGCATCTATTTGAGGAAAGAACAGAAGTCGTGGAGTGCAGGATCAAATTTGTTTCACACACACACACACGAAAGCACATACGCATGCACGCGCACACACAAAAGGCACACACACAAAAAGCATCCACACAATCATGCACGAAAACACACACATATACTGTATACATGCACAGAAGCGTACACACACACACACACACACACACATACACACACACACACACACACACACACACACACACACACATTGCCACTTCATCCTGCCTCAGTAAACACTTTTGTTTTCATGCCGCCTTGCATTTCATTCTGACATCAAAGCACCCTAGTCTCTCCCAGTTGACTCTGGATGTGTCATCTGACGTCATAGCATTGTTATGTCAAGTTTTCACTTGGATTGTGTTTAGCTCTTTTGATAAGCTAGAATAATAGAGAGAGAGAGAGGGTGGTAATGAAATAACTAAAGCATGTCCAATTGATTTCTCTGATGAAAGGAAGGTGCTACACATCGCATAAACATTTAGCATATATACAAATAAGCGTTACTACAATTAAGCAAATGGTTCTAGTCTGCAAACGTTGAAAGGAAAACACTTCAACACATGATTGTTCTTTACTGCTGTCCTACGGTTTGAGAACGTTACATCTGAGTTCATACTCCAGTCTAACAAGACGACTCCCACCTCTGTGTGTGTGTGTGTGTGTGTGTGTGTGTGTGTGTGTGTGTGTGTGTGTGTGTGTGTGTGTGTGTGTGTGTGTGTGTGTGTGTGTGTGTGTGTGTGTGTGTGTGTGTGTGTGTGTGTGTGTGTGTGTGTGTGTGTGTGTGTGTGTGTGTGTGTGATATGAGGTGAGTGCCTCCTGTTTCGTTAATCAAAATGACTGTTTCAATGTGCTCTGCCTGCCTCATATTGTGCTGCCTGGTTTATCCCCTCACTCCATAATCAAGTATTTGTTTATAGTTTAAACATAAAAACCGTCATGGTTATAAGGCCTGATGGATAGCACTGCATGCTGATATTTATCTGGTCCTAAAAAGTGGGGCGACAGTCATCTAAAGTTTTTACAGGGTGTAGATGGGACTGGATGCAGGGAAGGTCACAGACACAGAGAGGGGGAACATGGGGCTGGATGCAGGGAAGGTCACAGACACAGAGAGGGGGAACATGCACTGGGAGAGATGACAGCTGATTTGTTTGGTTGCTTTGAATAGCTGATGAACCCGTCAAGCCCGAAGTCCTGTTAAAATGTTAATAAACATCTCAGAGACGCCTATAGACTTGAAGTGAAATATGCAGGCTGTTCCTGAGGCTGGCAGGGCCTAGAATGGAGCAATCATGTTTGACAATGTGCAGTGCAAACCTTTCAATCAAAGTAGTCTTATTTCCCTGAATATTAAATACAGACTCCATTCTACATGTCAAGTGAATTAAAGCTGAAGGAATATTATTGCTTCCAATGCAATACCACATCCAACCCCCCTCCTCACAAATATGTTGGAATTATATGCATCAGAGTACCCCTAGGATGTGGTATAGGGGATGTGTGTGTGTGTGTGTGTGTGTGTGTGTGTGTGTGTGTGTGTGTGTGTGTGTGTGTGTGTGTGTGTGTGTGTGTGTGTGTGTGTGTGTGTGTGTGTGTGTGTGTGTGTGTGTGTGTGTGTATTTGTGTCTTCCTGTAGAGATGATGCTCCATCTGCGAGTTGATATTCACACCGGAAAGTGAGGGGATAGTTATTAATTTACTTCACAGGAAGAATTAAATTGAACATGACTGTCACTGAAAAACGGTACTAAGAGACTTCAAAATGCAATTGTTCTCCCTGTGTGTTTCTGTGGGGATCTATCTCGTCTAACTGACATCCTCATGTCTTCATCTGTTAGCTCCTCGTTAAAACACCTATAAATATGTCTTTGAGGACTTCTATTTTTATTGACTACTGTACATCATCCCCCCAACATAAAGGCTTTGTCAAATGTAGAGATGAAGACAACTGTATCAGAGGACAGAAGAACAACTATGTGATTGATGACATGAAGGACTTGATTTAAAATACAAAACAAAACCAGCATGAAGAAGAGTTGGGATTTATCGAGCTGAACGTTGATTTATTTGTCATGCTAATTAAATAGCAAATACTCTAATGCAGTTGGTTTGTGTAGTGGTAACATACCTGATGTATTGTGTGTTTCTGTGTCAATTGACAGTTGTCTATCTGCGGTCTATGTACTGGACTGTATGTACAATTTCTGTTAAGCCTTGAATGAGGCAACTATATGATTTAAAACTGTCAGTGGCCTGTAATGTTGTTCAGTGACCCCTATACCGTTATAGGTCATGGTAGAGGATTGATAAGTCCTCAAACTGTTCTGTGAGGTTGGAGAAGAGAAAGTCTGTCCTCTGTTTTCCTACCTCACCTCATAAACACTACCGTTCAAAATATCAGTCTCAACGTCAACAGTGAAGAGGCCACTCCGGGATGCTGGCCTTCTAGGCAGAGGTGCAAAGAAAAAGCCATATCTCAGACTGGTCAATAAAAAGAAAATATTAAGATGGGCAAAAGAACACAGACACTGGACATTGGAACTCTGCCTAGAAGGCCAGCATCCTGGAGTCACCTCTTCACTGTTGAAGTTGAGACTGGTGTTTAGTGAAGCTGCCAGTTGAGGACTTGTGAGGCGTCTGTTTCTTAAATGTACTTGTCCTCTTGTTCAGTTGTGCATTGGGGCCTCCCACTCCTCTTTCTATTATGGTTAGGGCCAGTTTGTGCTGTTCTGTGAAGGGAGTAGTACACAGCAGTGTATGAGATCTTCAGTTTCTTGGCAATTTCTCAACTGAAATAGCCTTTATTTCTCAGAACAAGAATAGACTGACGAGTTTCAGAAGAAAGTTATTTGTTTCTGGCCATTTTGAGGCTGTAATCGGAACCACAAACGCTGACTAGTCTAAAAAATTCCAGTTTTATCAGAACACAGTTTTAATCAGAACACAGTTTTCAGCTGTGCTAACATAATTGCAAAAGCGTTTTCTAGTTATCAATTAGACATTTAAAATGATACACTTGGATTAGCTAACAGAACGTGCCTTTGGAACACAGGACTGATTGTTGCTGATAATGGGCCTCTGTACACCTATGTAGATATTCCATAAAAAATCGGCCGTTTCCAGCTACAATGGTAATTTACAACATTAAACATATCTGCACTGTATTTCTGATCATTTTGATGTTATTTTAATGTTAAATTTTTTTAATTTTCTTTCAAAATCAAGGACATTTCTAAGTGACCCCAAACTTTAGAACTGTAGTGTACCTACTACTATGTTATTAACAAGGCCCCCCCCCCTCCAAAGTCAATACTTTGTAGAACCACCTTTTGCAGCAGTTGGGGTATGTCTTTATAAGCTTGGCACATCGAGACACTGGGATTTTTGCCCATTCTTCAAGGCAAACTGCTCCAGCTCCTTCAAGTTAGATGGGTTGCCTCTGGTGTACAGCAATCTTTAAGTCGTACCACAGATTCTCAATTCGATTGAGGTCTGGGCTTTGATGAGGCCATTCCAAGACATTTAAATGTTTCCTCTTAAACCAGTCAAGTGTTGCTTTAGCAGTATGTTTAGGGTCATTGTTCTGCTGGAAGGTGAACCTCCATCCCAGTCTCAAATCTTTGGAAGCCTGAAACAGGTTTCCCTCAAGAATTTCTCTGTATTTAGCGCCATCATTCCTTCAATTCTGACCAGTTTCCCAGTCCCTGCCGATGAAAAACATCCCCACATCATGATGCTGCCACCACCATACTTCATGGTGTACTCGGGGTAATGAGAGCTGACCTAACGTTTTCCTTGATAGCCAAAAATCTACAATTTGTCTCATCTGACCAGAGTACCTTCTTCAATATAGTTGGGGGGTCTCCCACATGCCTTTTGACAAACACCAAATGTGTTTGCTTATTTTTTTCTTTATGCAATGGCTTTTTTCTGGACACTCTTCCGTAAAGCCCAGCTCTGGGGAGTGTACTGCTTAAAGTGGTACGATGGACAGATACTCCAATATCCGCTGTGGAGCTTTGCAGCTCCTTTCAGGGTTATCTTTGGTCTCCTTGTTAACTCTCTGGTTAATGCCCTCCTGCCTGGTCTGTGAGGTTTGGTGGGTGGGCCTCTTTTCGCAGGTTTGTTGTGGTGCCATATTCTTTCAATTTTTTTAACCCAACCCTGATCTGTACTTCTCCTCAACTTTGTCCCTGACCTGTTTGGAGAGCTCCTTGGTCATCATGGTGCCGCTTGCTTAGTGGTGTTGCAGACTCTGGGGCCTTTCAGAACAGGTGTATATACAGTGCCCTGCGAAAGTATTCGGCCCCCTTGAACTTTGCGACCTTTTGCCACATTTCAGGCTTCAAACATAAAGATATAAAACTGTATTTTTTGTGAAGAATCAACAACAAGTGGGACACAATCATGAAGTGGAATGACATTTATTGGATATTTCAAACTTTTTTAACAAATCAAAAACTGAAAAATTGGACGTGCAAAATTATTCAGCCCCCTTAAGTTAATACTTTGTAGCGCCACCTTTTGCTGCGATTACAGCTGTAAGTTGCTTGGAGTATGTCTCTATCAGTTTTGCACATCGAGAGACTGAATTTTTTCCCCATTCCTCCTTGCAAAACAGCTCGAGCTCAGTGAGGTTGGATGGAGAGCATTTGTGAACAGCAGTTTTCAGTTCTTTCCACAGATTCTCGATTGGATTCAGGTCTGGACTTTGACTTGACCATTCTAACACCTGGATATGTTTATTTTTGAACCATTCCATTGTAGATTTTGCTTTATGTTTTGGATCATTGTCTTGTTGGAAGACAAATCTCCGTCCCAGTCTCAGGTCTTTTGCAGACTCCATCAGGTTTTCTTCCAGAATGGTCCTGTATTTGGCTCCATCCATCTTCCCATCAATTTTAACCATCTTCCCTGTCCCTGCTGAAGAAAAGCAGGCCCAAACCATGATGCTGCCACCACCATGTTTGACAGTGGGGATGGTGTGTTCTGGGTGATGAGCTGTGTTGGTTTTACGCCAAACATAACGTTTTGCATTGTTGCCAAAAAGTTCAATTTTGGTTTCATCTGACCAGAGCACCTTCTTCCACATGTTTGGTGTGTCTCCCAGGTGGCTTGTGGCAAACTTTAAACAACACTTTTTATGGATATCTTTAAGAAATGGCTTGTGATCATGGGCCTCTTGGCTGCATCTCTGATCAGTCTTCTCCTTGTATGAGCTGAAAGTTTAAAGGGACGGCCAGGTCTTGGTAGATTTGCAGTGGTCTGATACTCCTTCCATTTCAATATTATCACTTGCACAGTGCTCCTTGGGATGTTTAAAGCTTGCCTGGTGTGTTCCTTGTTCTTCATGATGCTCTCTGCGCTTTTAATGGACCTCTGAGACTATCACAGTGCAGGTGCATTTATACGGAGACTTGATTACACACAGGTGGATTGTATTTATCATCATTAGTCATTTAGGTCAACATTGGATCATTCAGAGATCCTCACTGAACTTCTGGAGAGAGTTTGCTGCACTCCAAATTAGGTAAAACAACAAGGGGAATGAATACTTTTGCAAGGCACTGTACACACACACACACACACACACACACACAGACACAGACACAGACACACATCCCATCATACACCCAAACAAACACAATGTACCCACACATATCCCCATCCACGTGCTCCAGACATAATATTCCAATCAGCTTTCAAAATGCAATGTTTGGGTCAAGCCGACTTGCACTGCTAAGTAATTTATAATGTGCTTTACTCCAAGGTATTGCGCAATCTCATTATCATTAGATTTTTGCATATTTAACAACAGTTTTTAATTAGATGCCATTTTATTATTCATGCACATAATTTGAGGCGAGCTCAGGCTACAGCTTTTCACCATAAAGAAGGAAAGAGACAGGGTGGAATAATAATACTAAAAAACATAAACAGACAACGTTCATTTTGTGGAACGGAATATTTCAGTTTGTACTCTTTAACTGGCAAGTGGTTCCACACTCTCTCTGCTCATGGTAATGGCTCTTTTAATTTAGCTAATAGCTATCATGTTGTGTACCTTTATGCATTTGCTAAATTCCTAGTAGAGCTGGGAGTTGTCTCTCGACGGCACACACGGTGGAGGGAGCTGTAAGTAGTTTGGTGGTTGAGCTTGGCTCTTAACATAGAGAGTGTTTGCCGAGGGTATGGCTCCTTGATGTATTATTAAAATTGGAAATGGACTCCAGGGACGGCATCTAGTTATGTGCTTTCATTTGCCGAATAAACCAAGCGTTGTTTTCATCTTTGCTCATGATTGTTAATGGCGCCACTGATGAGAGGGGTGTGTGTTTTTCTCCGCTTCCCTTTATCATCCTGGGCCTCTTGTTATGCAGGCCAAATAGCCAAGCTGCTGATTCTGTTTTAGGTTTTCAATTAGTCATTTGACTGAGCACATCTGTTAGTGGCTGGGGCCCAGACTCTGGACGGACGGGTCCCTGTCACCTGCTCAGAGACTGGTGAAGCACAGAGGCAGAAGGGCCATGCCACCACGGGGCCTCCACTGTTACCACTCAGGGGGTCCCTCAGGGCTGAGTCCTCTGTCCCACCATGTTTTACAGCCAAGGCCACAGAGGAAACACATGCATCCAGAAACATCTGAGCTATGTCTGCCTCTCCCTGGCCTGTCGGTCTCACGCTCTGCTTCATGTTTCAGCCATTGCCAGAGGAGACAGACAGACAGACAGTAGCATTTAAAGCTGCTCTCCTGGTGTAACTGATAAAACTGCCCCTGTTCTATTTGATTTGGAGGTTCAGGGGACTACATCCGCAGGCGATGCCAAAGCACATGAGTTTGAATGTATATTTTTGTTTTTGTATGTATGATTTATGTATCACGCTCTGTTTATTTATTTCTCTCCTCCTGTGAGTATTAACATTGATGAATATGTGATGATGTTCTCTTTGAAAGCCTGCAGTGTAAAGCTGTTGAAATGTGGACCAACACAAATAAACACCCTAATTCCTGCTTTGGGCTCAGAGCAGCAAACAGAAGAGACGTGCCAGTTGATGCTCTTCATCCTCATATACGTACATACTGGGTGTGCACACGCATCTGTCTGTTATATTACATATGTATCAATCCTCTCATTGCTTTAACAAACACGTTTAAGTCTGTCTGTCTATTGTGTAACATAGGCTATTGAACATCCTTACAGAGCTGTAGGCTATTCACTTAGAATTAGTTTGGTAAAACACCTTCAGTCACAGGCCATAGATCTTCAATAACATCATCATTAAACTTTAAGACTATACTTTTATCTTGATCCTCTGTGATTTTTAATTAGGTAATGAATAGTAGCAGAAATAAGAAGGTTATTTCATATATCCTGGGCGTAATGAACAGCTGGCTGACTGTGAAACAACAGCGGAGGAGATTGACTCTGTTGTTGCAGAACAAAAGCACTACGTCACTTCAAACCGTCAGCAAAGCTCTATTTCATTATGGTCAGCAATTTCCTGAAGGACCTGAGCCGTCCAATACCTCAATCGAATTAGCGTCCCGTCCCATTCCGTTCTGGGAAGAAAGACAGTAGTTAGTCAGGTCCACAATGACAGAATGGCAGCCAATCTTTGATTAAGGGAGTTCAGGGAGGGTTCAGAACAGTAGCGTTGTTTCTCGTCTGATCCAAGGGGGGTCCCGTGGGACTTTAATAAAACATTTTGCTCATTGTGGAAAGTAATGACCAACAATGTAAACTTGTGACTTGACAACAGATGTTGGCATGCTTAGTGGAAACAAGGTGCTGTAAAATTAATTTCATTTAAATTATTTACTGCATGTATTACGTGCTTGAGGAAATAGACAAGGGGGGTTGATGATTGGTGGGCAACAACAACAAAAAATGAATTCAATTAAAGCTGAAGTAGTCGGTTAGGGAAAAAAGAAAAAGAGAGCAATCAAATGCGCTCTCCAAAAACCGAATAGGAATCACACGAAAGCTGACATGGCTCCTATGATTTATCTTTAATAGGGTTTATTATTTAATATTGTCACTTCAAAGGTTGTGCCAGGAAACTTGCTAGAGATGTTTTCCAAATCGAATTAAACCAAATGAATATCCGAAGAACAAGCCATCGGTTCAGTCGGGGCACAGTTGCTGCGTTTTCTCCCCAACCCACAAAGACAAACAGAGAGACAAAAAAAGTTTGACAAATGAAATTACACTCTAAGTGTTTATGCTATAATAACACAAAACAGCAGCGTTGAGTGAGCACAGCATATCATTGCACATGGTTAGGCAAACAGTGAGATGGAGAGTGAGAGAGAGACAGAGACACAGAGACAGAGAGAGACAGGGAGGCACTCCCTCCTGGTTGAGGGTAATTAGGTATGCAAATCTCCCATGCCGTTAAAGACAGATGACTAATGAGACATGGAGTGGAACAAAACTTTCCCTGAGTGTTCCATCTTCCCTCCGTCATCACCGGGAACAGATGCACAATGGCTGGCAGTGTTGGGCTGCACATGGAACACAGAACAGCTACACATGCACTGAACATTTAGAACAAAGGCCAAACAATGCAACGTGCATCACACTCCAGCGTTCGATCAAGGAACGCAACACCGACAGCATATGGCAAGGTGGTAGAACTTCTTCCATCTCCAGGTACTGAATCTCTTTGTGAAGGAGTGAAGGGAGGAGAGTGGAAAAAAACTACAGCTAGGCTACAGGTATTACACTGGTTTATGTTGATAATAAGTGTCCTGTGCACTGTGTCATACAGCACTTTCCCACAGTTGATCCAGTGTTTGAAACTGGAAACTATAATACATTGACCCGGTCGGTCACTACACCAAGTATCCAGTAGATTGTTACATCCTGGAGCCATGCAGGCTGTGCTCCATGTCTGTGATAGCTGGTGTACATACACTGGCCCCTGCACCATACTCTCCCACGGATGACCTAGTGTTTGAACGAGTCATGTTATACACAGTACAAAGACTGTGGCTGTACATTATATTGTACAGTCTGGAGCCATGCAGGCTGTGCTCCATGTCTGTGATAGCTGGTGTACATACACTGGCCCCTGCACCATACTCTCCCACGGATGACCTAGTGTTTGAACCAGTCATGTTATACACAGTACAAAGACTGCCCAGCCTGACCCTGGATTTCCAATGATTGTACATTATATTGTACAGCCTGGTGCCATGTAGGCTGCGCTTCATGCCATGTCAGCGGGCAGCCACCACCGTGACGTCATAGCGAGCGTCGGAGCGTCCTCACCTGGATTTCCTCTGTCACCTTCAGCCCTCGTTTCTCTCTGTTCTCAGCCAAAACAGCACGTAGCCCAACTCATTGTAATAACACCACAGCAGACCATTGATATAAATATATTTCCTTTCCTCCCTACCGTTGGTCAGTCTGTCCTGGCCCGGCCGTGACTTATTCATTTGTGAGTTTATTTTCTTTAGTAAGCCCCAGTGCTTGGTTGTGTAAAGGTTGCCTTTGTTTAGTTGGTCCTGCAGAACAGCTCAGCTGAGTGTGAAGTGCAGGAATACAGGAAGTAGAGTTGCTCTTTAACCTGCACCCGTGACAGATGGAGCCACTTAACAATGGGAGCATCCTGAGCCCTGGGCTGCCTGTCCTCTCTTCGCTGTGTGTGTGTGTGTGTGTGTGTGTGTGTGTGTGTGTGTGTGTGTGTGTGTGTGTGTGTGTGTGTGTGTGTGTGTGTGTGTGTGTGTGTGTGTGTGTGTGTGTGTGTGTGTGTGTGTGTGTGTGTGTGTGTGTGTGTGTGTCACTCTCCCACACTAACTCTACCCCCTCTATACAGTAGAACAGTGGCAAGCCACAATGAAGAACCATAATCTTCTGTTTACCGGATATCCCAAACACAGAGAACCAGGTGTCACAGCGATGACCATCTCAAGATTGTTACATCTTGAATTATAGCTCCTACGTCATTCAGTAATGAACGATTGTGTTGAACTCATTTTCACATCATCTCATATTGACCCTGAGTCAGCGCTGGGTCGGCCCTCTCTGCTCTGCACTTGTAGCCACCCGTGCCAACAAGGGGGACCGTGACGACTGAAAGCAATGTCTTATACTAGCTCACATTTCAGATACACAGGGAGCTCCACCCCTAGGCATAAAGGTTCAACAGCTTTGGCAAGCAGAATGGCAAGGACTGAGGGCAAACACACACAAAAAATGCATTGGTCACATACAATGAACATACCGCAGAGACTAAAGCACAGGGTCCATGGCTATGGGGGCGGCAGGGTAGCCTAGTGGTTAGAGTGTTGGACTAGTAACTGGAAGGTTGCAAGTTCAAACCCCCGAGCTGACAAGGTACAAATCTGTCGTTCTGCCCCTGAACAGGCAGTTAACCCACTGTTCCTAGGCTGTCATTGAAAATAAGAATTTGTTCTTAACTGACTTGCCAAGTTAAATAAAGGTAAAATAAAATCCTAAAAATAGGGACAATGCACCCAACAGTTGAAATCAGATTATTGGAGAGATAGGGAGCAAGAGACCACTGGGGTATGTTGACCTTGAAGGTGTAATGAAATGATGACTAAGACTATGTTTTCCCCTTCCATCCCTATGGTCCTGGACCAGCCCCTTGGTTCCTGCCCACACCCCTTGGTTCCTGCCCAGCCCCTTGGTTCCTGCCCAGCCCCTTGGTTCCTGTCCACATTAGTATGGCACAATTGACAATTGAAGTGTCCCACTTTGGAGGGGGTAGGATTGGATGTTCGGAGGGGGTAAGATTGAAGGTTTGGAAGGGGGTAGGATTAGAGGTTTGAATAGGAGAAAGGAGTCATGTGAAGTTCTTGGTCCAGACAGAGGCGTCAGAGGTGCCTGTAGCCCAAAACTTAACCAGCTGTGGGACTCTGTTCTGATTAATGCTACATCAGCAAGTACACTGTCCGCAACACAGAGAGAAACTACCATTACCACCCACTACCATCCCGCCTTCTGCCAAGCTCTCATAGCGTTAGGTTACACTCACATACACTTTCAGATTATTACTACAAATATGATAAAGGACACAGTTTGTACTGGGGAGACAGATTTCACCACAACATCCATCTGTCATCACGCCATCCACGATTATTCTCTGGACCGCAAACTAAGCCATGGCCCAGTAGAGTAGAGAGCCACATGTCCCTAATATGACAATGCCCCAGCCCACTCTCCATGCTTTCCATTACTTGTCAATTGGAAGAGTATTAAAGCTAAAACTTTATTAACTCGATTGTGGTTGGCCACAGGTATTAAAGAACACATCACTTCTCCTTTTTTCAATAAACAAACATATTGACTTATGTTGCCGCGCCACGCCAGTCTGGATACTCAATACGTGACACATGGGTCCCATAGCATAGCTGCTAACTGGTAGCAGAGCTGTTGGGATGTAACACAGGAATTACAACCCCACATCTAAACATGGAGTACAACTGACTTTTTCAGCCAATATGTCTGTGTAACGTCAATGTGCTGAAAGGATGACACGATAACTTAATATATTTAATAACCAATCTCATTTGAACCAGTCTGTTCTGCCTTGACAGCCATTGTTTCCTGTTAACATATGAAAAAATGCACCTATAATGACAGCCAAGCCATCTAATATCATTATCACTATAACTTGATATTATACTCCCAAAATGTCCTAATGAATTTTCTCAGCGTATGTCTCAGAAAGGCTTCCCCCTCAGAAACCCTGGTCCTGTTGTGTCTATTCCAAACACATTAGAGTAGCAGTGACACCATTGTCACGGTAGCAGATGTCCTTTACATTTCCCTCCCATTTCTAACCTATTTCCTCGTACCCAGTACAGCTACTAAAACCTCTGCTCTCTCTCTCTCTCCTTCTTTTCTCTCTCGCTCTTTCTCTTCCCCCTCTAGCTCTCTTTCCCCCTCTCTCTCTCTTTCTGTCTCTCTCTTTACCCCCCCCCCCTTCTCAAAAGCCCACAAAACCAGCACAAAACAAAGAGAAACAAGATGAATTAGTGGCAGGGGGTCCCAGTGGTATTAAAGAGGGGATTGTTTTTGTTTTAGCTGAAACTATTTCTCTCTGTTTTTGCGACGCTAGCATTGCTCTGCTCTACTCAGCTCTGCTCCCACATGTATTGGCCGGCTGTGATCATGTGTCAGAGTCAGAGTCATACAAGTGGGGCCGGGCGGCTGTGGCGGGCGGAGGGTGGGGTGGAGGCCCGGTGCCCGGCAGGCAGGCTTGTCTGAAGCAGACGGCTTGTTTGCGTGTACTTAACAGCTCCCCACAGCTGTGTTCTCTCCAAATGTAACAGGAGAAGACCTCATCCATCAAAAAACATACTTTTTTCCTCCTCTACTGCTTTTTTATTTTCCTCCTCCCCGTTTTTGGTTCAAGTGACTCCATTGGGAAAGTGTCAACAAACAGGCTTAGGGTCAGGAGCAGAGGTCAGCTGGTGAGTCACCCTGTTAACTCAGCTTTTCTCTCTTCTCAAGAGGGGGTGCATTTCTCAACAAGTCACTTAGTGAACAAAGCAGGATAGGGCATCTTTGTTATGGGGTCTAATTTGGATTGTCTTTTTAACAATCCACTCACAAATACAGCTGAGTCATCAAAAAAACGACTTTGCCATAAAGCGCATGAACATGTGCTTCGGATTTGAACTCGCAGTTCACGGTTCAATCATTTTTGTCATATGAAACACTTCTCCCTCAGCAGTCTCACGAATTGGGATTGTGTGACTTTTGATGGAATCAAAGTGCTCTTTTCCCTTCATCCAACTACAGTGACAGTTTTATTTAACTTGATGTGTTCCTACCAGTCTGCTCTTGCTGTGTGCTGTCTGAGCGTGGGATGGTAAATCATATAGATATATTAGGAGCCTCGCTCCTGTCCCCTGGCCCTGAGAAGGCCTGACTGGCTACGCTGGACTGGGCTGACTGCCTGTAACGACGAGCCCTGGCCTGCTCAGGGGTTAATGGCTGCAAACTGTCACGCTGTTTCGGGACACATCATATGGTCATTATTCACTAGACATACATCGTAACCTTAATGCGTCAGATGAACCTCCCAGGCTGTAGAGAGGGCGGTTCTGAAGACAAGAAAGTCAACTTGAGGCTGACTGGGTTCACTCTCACTGGTCTGAGAGAGAAGGAGAGAGAGAGAGAGAGAGAGAGAGGGAGGAGAGGGGGAGCAGCCCCAGACCCACTAAGTCTGCAGCCCTTTCCCATCTCTTGGTTTCCTGACATCAGGTATGAAGTGATTTGAATATTACTTGAGGTCCTTAACATGGAACTCTGACCAACTCATTGACTCATGCAATACAATCAATAAGCTTAAACATCAAGCAGAGGAGGCTGATGGGAGGAGCTATAGGAGGACCGGCTCATTGTAATGGCTGGAATGGAATTAATGGAATGGAGCCCAACATGTGGTTTCCATACGTTTGATGTGTTTGATACCTTTCCATTAATTCCATTCCAGCCATTACAATGAGCCGGTCCTCCTATAGATCCTCCCACCAGCCTCCACTGCCATCAAGTATACTGTACACATTGACAAACATACACACACACTATATATTGGTGAGTAACTGAATGCACATACTGTACACACACTGCTGTAGAAGTGCATACAGTACACACAGTGACATGCACACAGGCGTGTATATTGCCTCTCACCAGTGCTGTCTTCTGGGAACAGACTAATTGCAGTATAACAGAAATAGAGCTGAGGAGCTGAATGTGCCCCGGAGTGAAACCCCCCACTGTTTCAACTTTTCACATTTTATGCCTGTTGTGACAAAAGTGCAGACGCAGAGTGAAAATGTCACATTCTTAACTCTCCCGAGAGTGCTAAGTCAACTGAGCTGTGAAATCTGAGATATCTGGGACTGTGCGTGTACTCGTGTGATATTACAATCACATTTGTGACGTCTGTAACACCCACTCATCCAGACAATTCATACAAGGCCAATGTACTGCATGATATTATGGGATATTGTGCAAGAGTACTGTATACTATTTTATGCCTTTCTTTCCTTTTCCTACTTTGTCACATTTCCAAGTACAGTGAAAAAAGACTAGTTCTAAACTGAGCGCCCCATCTGTGCAATGTTATAGGTCCAATATTAGAGAGGCTTTTTTTACAGTGTGCAGAGAAGATGCTCGACTTCCAACACACACACACACACGAGAACAGCACCCCTGTTTTCTCCCGTCGGTGTGTTTGTGTGTTTTCTGGGTTCCACATGGCCTACAGATGTAGCCAGGCTTGCTTCACACATGCAGGCATACACACACACACACACATACACAAACACACACACACACACACTCTTCATCCTGGTCTGTCTATATCGCTTACATAACACATACTGTTAGTGAAATCTCAAATGGGCTGAACAGCCTAATGGCATAGCTGGAGCGTTAGAGTGGTGCCTTCTGGGTAACTCACTAACTCTGGTTAGTTATTGGTGGCAGACCACAGGCCTGTCTGCCTCAACGTAGTTGACACACAGGGAGAGAAGTGGAGAGGAGTGACAGTCTTCCAGCCAGGGATGGCAGTCTGCAGCAGGCACAGAAACCCTCCCCTTCCTCCTCCTCCCTTCTCTCCTTCCGCCACACAGTCGCTCCCCTTCAGTGCCTGGTAATGGGAAGGGAAAGAGAGGGATGAAAATAAGAGAAAAGAGAAAAACGACATCCATGCTGCTTTGCGGGTGACAGCAAGAGAACTTTTGGGAGTCAGAGAGTTAGCGCCAAAGTTCCCTCTCAGCCCATTAAAGCTGTGGAACGGCATCTAGATTCTATTGGAACCATATGTGCCAAAGAATTTCTCTTCTGGTAAGACATTCCAAAGACTTTGGTGTTAGTCTAATTTAAGCAGCATGTTGGGGAGAGCTCTCCGGGCTTTGATCATTTGGAGATCGTTTGGTACAAATTGAACTAACCCAAGCTCCATTTCTGGTGGATCACAACCATGGATTTGTTGAATTAAATGCTTCGTTGAATGCAGTCTGTACATGAAAAGAAATTTGCTCTTAGGAATCCGATAGTGGGTTTTTCACCTAGCCAGCAGGTCACTTCTTGTATTACTTAATCCACGCTCCCTCGTTCCGTCCGTGGCGATTTAACGAGGCTCTGCGCCGAGCTGGGCTCGGCGGCTTGGTCCCGGCCCGACCTGGAGGAGATCATGTTCTGAGAGGAGACAAGCAGAAATCACCTGGTATATGTAATAGAGAACATATTGCACAGAGACCCCTAAGCATGTCTCCTGGACCAGACTATACAGTCTACCGCTATACATTCTTCATCTTCTGTTTCCAACCATTCTTAGATTTTTTCCCCAGATACCTGAAGGAGTAGTTGAAGGATTCTATAGGATAGGCAACACACTTCTCCCCCCTACACCCACAGCTCTCTCTTTTACTCTCTCTCTCTCTCTCTCTCTCTCTCTCTCTCTCTCTCTCACACATTCACCCTCTAAATTATTAAGTTGAGTAATGCTCTATAGAAATACTACATCTTGATATGTATGAAACATTCGTTCAATTAAACCGGATATGTTCCGCTTTTATTTGTCACTCATTTAGCATCCGATAAGAAACATGTCTAACTCACTCTGAAATGAGCGAAGGCTTTTACACACATTTAGTTTTAAATAACTACAACGGCAAGAATTTACAAATGATCCGACACTGACTGAGATTGTCTTTGGAGGACTTTATACATGCACAGTTGGATGTAAATGGGCCCTTTCCAACACAACACCCTGCTATGTCCATGTGGGTAAACTGTGTCACGTTGGTGGCAGGAGCTTATCTGTGCTATTGATTTTCTCATTGGCTCCACTCCCCGTTTGCTAAATGAAAACATGCTGGGGAGGAAACAGGCTTGAATTTTTCTCTCAGAGATGTCTGCATGTCCTCAGATGTGCTGCTGGAACACGGAGCCACCAGGAACTCATTTGTTCTCTGAGTTCCTCTCAGAATGTTGGGTTTCTGATAAGGCTCATCTGCCTCCCTGTGTTCGATTTGGTTGTTTTTTAGATGAATAACTTGTTTGTATTTTTTTATGACTGAAGTGTTGTGTTTTCAACCTATGCCTTCTTGAACGTACTACTGATATTGGGAATTGTGTAGACGATAAATAAGTTACAAATCTATTCAACTTTTCAAACTATTTTATATTTTCTCACCACATTATTAAGTATACCCAACAGACAACAGACAAAAAACAAGTCCTTCATACTTTCCTCTCTAGGTTTCTTCCTAGGTATTGGCCTTTCTAGGGAGTTTTTCCTAGCCACCGTGCTTCTACACCTGCATTGCTTGCTGTTTGGGGTTTTAGGCTGGGTTTCTGTACAGCACTTTGAGATATCAGCTGATGTACGAAGGGCTATATAAATAAATTTGATTTGATTTGATTTGAAGTCAAGTCAGATCCCTGTAGTCCTCAGTACAGTCTGGTCTGGTTGGTATTAAGAGAGTCAGATGTGTCCTGCCACGTGGTGTTGGAGTGAGAGACAGAGATAGAGATAAAGACAGAGCGAGAGAGAGAGAGAGAGAGAGAGAGAGAGAGAGACAGACAGACAGACAGACAGACAGACAGACAGACAGACAGACAGACAGACAGACAGACAGACAGACAGACAGACAGACAGACAGACAGACAGACAGACAGACAGACAGAGACAGAGATAGAGATAAAGACAGAACAAGAGAGAGAGACAGAGATAGAGATAAAGACAGAGTGAGAGAGAGAGGGAGAGAGAGAGAGAGAGACAGAGATAGAGATAAAGACAGAGCAAGAGAGAGAGAGAGAGAGAGAGAAGGAGAGAGAGAGAGAGAGAGAGAGAAGGAGAGAGAGAGGCCCTGCACTGTACTGTACAGGCAGAGCCCTTATTGGACTGCTGAAAAGAACAATAGGGGGAGAGAGAGAGGAAGAGAGAGGGAGGGAGAGAGAGAGGAAGAGAGAGGGAGGGAGAGAGAGAGAGAGAGAGAGAGAGAGAGAGAGAGAGAGAGAGAGAGAGAGAGAGAGGGAGAGAGAGAGAGAGAGAGAGAGGGAGAGAGAGAGAGAAGGAGAGAGAGAGAGGAAGAGAGAGGGAGGGAGAGAGAGAGGAAGAGAGAGGGAGGAGAGAGAGAGAGAGAGAGAGAGAGAGAGAGAGAGAGAGAGAGAGGGGGGGGAGAGAGAGGGGGAGAGAGAGAGAGAGAGAGAGAGAGAGAGGGAGAGAGAGAGAGAGAGAGAGAGAGAGAGAGAGAGAGAGAGAGAGAGAGAGAGAGAGAGAGAGAGAGAGAGAAGGAGAGAGAGAGAGAGAGAGAGAGAGAGAGAGAGAGGGAGGAGAGGGGGAGCAGCCCCAGACCCACTAAGTCTGCAGCCCTTTCCCATCTCTTGGTTTCCTGACATCAGGTATGAAGTGATTGATCGCAGATCAAAGCCAGGAAGCAGGATAATTAAAGTTGTAGGTATAAATAGATAGCAGCGTAACTTACAGCATGCTTACAGTACATCAGACATCATAATACAGAACAAATGTGCCCCGGGACTAATTGAGGGCTGGTTCAGGTTTGCTAGTTCTCGGGCCTCTTGCTCTGCTTCTCTGCTGCTCTGTCCTGAGAATACAGCCTCTATTTACATGCCCTTGTAGCTGAGAATAACAGAACACCCAGATGTAAAACACTGGAGCCCTCCTGTAAATAATAGGAGAGCCTTTTCAAGTCCAACCCAGATGGGGCTGGTCCATATTGCAAACCTATTGATATGTACACAGCCAGGCTCTTACTCCACACGTACAGTATACCAGTATGTAAGTCAGCGCAAGATACTGTATTCATAAAAGTGTTATGTAAGGATAAAAAACAGACTAAATCCATTGATTGACAGATTATTTGATTGTTTAAATACACAAATACCAGAATGTATTGAATTTGACAACTTTTAGAAAATCTGTCTCCAAATTAAGCATTCACACACACAAAGTTTTCTCCCAGAAATAACTTTTCATGACAGAAACTATAGCAATAAACACAACACTAATGTGAAGTGTCAGAAAACTATTTGAAAATGCTATGGCTTACTCTAATTGTATCCCAATCATGGTTGAAAAGATTGCAGCTGAAGGCCGTCTTAATTGCAGGGTTCGCCAGCCTCGACGCAGTTTACTAGACATAGAACCTGTCCAGAAACATGCCCGGGCGACAGTGGCGTTTAAGACACAACACAATGCTTCTGTCAGATGGAGAGAGCAGCACACTGGACGTATGGTAAGTGGATGTTAAGAGACAAGGAGACAAATCCTCCAGTTTATAGTTGGCACATAACAAAGCCACTGGCTCACTGGCTGCCTGCGGTGGCGTCATAAACACATCTAGAACTGCACAAACAACACTCATGGTTAGACAATAGAACAGCCTGCTACTATTCACTGTTGATTGTCAACTCAACCACACTGTGGGATGCTGGCTGGCCACCGCTACAGGCTACAGTCCTTCCAGTCCAGGCATCACACTGCTGGCCAGCCCACAGGCACCAGGCTAGAACACCATGTATAACTTTACACCAGTGATGGAAGCTTAGTGTGATAAGCTTAGTAACAGGACACGCCGTCCAAAGAGTGCATCTTTTGAACACTTTCCCCCAAAACAAACGTCAATGATTGGCAGACAAAAACTTGTGAGAGTGGTTTGTTTCTCAAACATCCCCCCTGTCTGTCTCTGGTTGGGGATCTACCCTCCAGCACTAATGTGTAATTGAGATTTTCCTTGGTTTTAAAACATGAACCCCCTTCTGCCCTTTAACCCCCACCCTCCCTTTCATTTAACTCCCTCTCTCTCTCTCTCTCTCTCTCTCTCTCTCTCTCTCTCTCTCTCTCTCTCTCTTTCTCTCTCTCTCTCTCTCTCTCTCTCTCTCTCTCTCTCTCTCTCTCTCTCTCTCTCTCTCTCGCTCTCTCCCCCCCCTCTCTCTCTCTATCTCTCTCTCCCTCTCTCTCTCGCTCTCTCTCCCCCCCTCTCTCTCTCTCTCGTTCTCTCTCTCGCTCTCTCTCTCTCTCCCTCTCTCTCCCCCTCCCTTCCTCCCCCTTGCTCTCCCCCTGTTTCTCTACCCCTCTCTTCATCCCACCCCCCTCTCTCTCTCTCTTTCTCTCTCTCTCTCTCTCTCTCTCTCTCTATCTCTCTCTCTCTCTCTCTCTCTCTCTCTCTCACACTCTCTTGTCAGCGTCAATCATTAGCTGTAGTTAATAAGAGTTGAGTCATATGCTCTGATCGGTGGGCGTCTCTACTTGCAGTACCAGTTTCATGCAGTGATACATTTAGCCCAGAAACAGTATTACTGATAACCATTGGCTCATATGTAAGTATGGGCTTCCACGGCCATGTATGGTGAGCATGCATTTTTTTTGTTACAAATGTAACCAGAACCATGACTAATGCTCATTCACTGATAATAACTATCTTCTTGGAGCAGACATTATAGAAGATGAACACAGCAATCTCTCAAGCACAAGCCCACATGCTAGTGAGTAACCAGCTAATCTTTCTATTTCAAGTTCAGCCAACTTGGATCTATTTGCTACCTAACCAGGTAGAACATGTGAATTGTTATGACCACACCCTTCTGTCTCCAACTGTTTAAGCAGGATGTCAGGCTGTCTACTTTGTTCAGATGTTGAAATCAAGTGGACTCCCAGTTGCCAATTCCTCATATAATTGTGTTTTATGCTTATGGCACATTTATAAAACACAGACTAGACAGCTAGTATAACAGTCTTTGGTTAAAATGCTGCTAGCGGTAGGCCTACTTGGTACAGCGACAAACTGAACAATCATTTTCCAGAATCAATGTTCATTGATACTCTCGTTTTAGTAGTGTCTGTTCTGAGTGCAATTTGAGGAGTTGAGACATATTGAGACATTACTGTAAAATAATGTCTCAATGTGTAGCGGTGACCATATGACCGATTCTGTTGGACCAAGACTCAAGTGCAAATAGATTGTTGAAACTGCTTGTCAGAGAGGAAGAAGTGGTCTCTCATCTTTGTTCTTGTGAGTGGCAGGGGGAGGGGCTTGGTGTGTGTGTGTGTGTGTGTGTGTGTGTGTGTGTGTGTGTGTGTGTGTGTGTGTGTGTGTGTGTGTGTGTGTGTGTGTGTGTGTGTGTGTGTGTGTGTGTGTGTGTGAACGTGCGCGTGTGTGTAAACCATAGAGAAAGAGGCAAAGCGAGAGGTTTCACTCTCGCTAAAATCTGTCCAATATAAGCCCAATTCGTTTTTATGGGTTTATTTTGGACCTAAGCTTGTCGCCTGCCTTCCTGCCTTTGGAGCAATAACTCCTATTGTTAGAGAGAAGACGTACATCTCGTCATTATATACATATCTCTGGTGTAAATGAGAAGGTGCACACAGCATAGAATGAGTGAAGGAGACGAGACACAAGACAACACGAGAACAAGCGATCATAAACACTCGTACAGGCATTTGGAATATTGCCCAGAAACATCCAGTAGAATTCTTTGAATTAATTTGATATATCGCCCAACCCTAGATGTTGGGTCAGGGTCTTGGGGCTTGGGACTTGGATGCAGCTCGGTATTGGGCTGGGTGGGGCTGGGGACCAGTCCTAATGGCTTTGTGATGATGTATCGCTGAAATCCTGCCTGAGACCCTTGACTGAGAGTGGGCTCAGGACTCTTTATCTCTGCGGACATCTTTTACCCGGCTCAGGGTTTTGGGGTCTAGTTTCACCGGCCCTATGGGAGAACCCACCAGGAATTGTGCGACTGGGGATTAGCGGGGATGACCCCGGGAGCAGAGCAGATTATTTGAGAACACTGAAGACAGAAAAGTTGTTTGACCTTGAGGCATGAACAAGGTGAAAACTACGAGAGATTATTAGATTAGTGGAGGTGAAACATAAGATTTAGATGTATCTGTGTCAATAGGGGATACAGACTCAATGTTATATGTCTTTATCACAAGAATCCAAGGACTTCAATTGACATTGATACAGTACTGTTGTTTAATTTGAATCTGTCGTAATAGAAAAATTACTTTATATACAAGATACCAGACAATATTGAATAGTTTTAAGATAATCTATAAATAAAGCAATGTACCCAATAACACCCTGTCGTGTCTTTGTCATCATTAAATTGAAGACTGTTATTTTATCAAATCAATTCTCTCGTAAATCGTTGGTTATCTGCACAAACCCAGCCTTTACTATGAATCATCCATACATCAATTGTCTTAATCATTTATTTACTAACTAACTAAATAATCACAGAAATGCATAAACAAACAAATAGTAGATATGGTTACAAGGAAATGATAGGGGAGGTTCCCTAGTGGGCTAAACCGGTATGGCGGCTTGGTGGACAAAGGGATGTGGGTGTGGACTGAGAAGGGCGTGAAAGACAAAAGAGTCACTACACAGTTGATAATTATATTAATTGAAATGCTAATCCTTTGCACATGAACGCTCACTCATTCGGGAATAATTGCAATCAATATATATTTACGCTCAGTGTGTCGTCGTGATCTCTGTTGATATCGTCTGTCTTTCTGTTGGAATGTTCATCCAAGCTTCCCTGGAGTCTTTCGTGGTTAGAATGTATACGTCAGAGTACCATGCAGAAATGTTCTTATAGAATAGATGTTTTGTCAGTAGTTGTTCTTCGGTCTTCGCATTCAATGGTACATCATTTCTAGCTGCAGACTAGTAATTAGTATCGAAGAGTTGTTCTTATTCTGTCGGGATCGATATTCTCAGAGTTGAACCATTTCCACCCGTGTAGCCAATGCTCTACGTGGTTTGGTTAGGAATTCAACAACTATTACAACCTTAGCTTATACTGAGGTTTTTGGGGTCTCTACTCAAACCTTCGCCCCCTCGATGGTCGAGGTACGCATGGTCTAAAGAGGATTTCTTCAGGTGGAGTTTTTATTCAGTAGAAAAGGGCTGATCCATGATGCCAGATCATGTCTGTGCTCATGGGGGCGGGCCAATGGCGTAGTTAAACTTTAAAGGGAGTACAATTCTCTCACATTAACGGTTTAAAATCACATTACATAATTTCACAAATAGTTTCATCTTAACTCATTAATTCTAAACACTAAATAGATGCAAACCTCATAACGGAGGCTCCTGTATAAACAGAGTTATGGTAATGTGGCTGTATTGTCTTTCATGAGGTCACAACATGAAACAAAATGGACCGGGTCGTAGCTGGCTTCTCTACTGACCGTTTACACATTCTCCAAAACATGGATATTGTTCAGTTCTCAAGTTCTGTGATGTAGAATAAGTTCCTTTGTTCTACTGTGAAACTCTCTCTATATATACTGCATGGCCAGGAGGAGAGAGTCTCCTCTGGGAATTTATGATCTGAGATAACAGAACCTGGGTGTAGCAGAGGGAGAGAGAGGTGGTGAGAGAGGGGCATGGTACTCGCTATACCCAAAGAGGGCCACGTCATGACAAACCCCAGTAACACAAGTCTCCCTGGCTACTTACTCTCTCGTTAAGTGAGTAGGCTAATGCAGGACACATGAGTAAGAGATGCCCTAGAGGAAACTCCACTCTGCGTTGACACTTTCTGGACAACCCAAGGTCACTGCCTACTGCCCTTCTCTCTCTCATGACTGACCAGCATGTCCTCCTTCAGGCCTGAGCCAAGCCCATCAGACAGATGTGTGTGTGTGTTTGTGTGTTTGTCCCCTCTCCACCCTGCAACCAGAGAGGTCCTAAAGGACTCGTCACCGTCATCCCTCCATGAGCAGCCGACCAGGGAAAGCCAGCCACTTCAATCAACCTAGAGGTTAAGGGTCAAATAGGTCAAATACCTCAGCCGAGGTCCCCACCCCCCTGTCACTGTGACAGGAGGGCTATGGTCAGTGTCATGGGTTGGTGCGGGACCCACTAGCACCAGCACCACCCAGCCCCTAGTTCTACCTCTGGGGTTTTGGGTGAGGAGGAGAGGGGCTGGATGGGCTCTAATTAATAACACGCTTCAGTAGTAGTAGGATTGGAACCGCTAATATAAAAGACTCCGTCAATGACATGTAATAAGTTCATTGATGTGTTTTTGTTAAACTTGTATAACTTTATCATTACTTCCTCATGCGTGCTTCATGACATCACAGGGCTTCAGTAGCGTTTACATGAGTTTCCTCTAATGTTATATTCATTCATTTGGCTTCGACCAGTCTAGAAAGCCCCTCCCTCTCCACCTTGCCTCTCTGTTGTCCCACTCAGCCCAAAGAGGAGGGAGAGAGATCGAGAAAGAGAAAGCCCTGATTTAGCCCTGAATGCACTCCTGTCAGAAAGGTAAATGTTAAAAGTGGGCCGCAGCACTTTGTTTGGTTGTGTTAACGAGATAATCTGAGAGTCGGGACCATTTTTTCACAAGGGTGTTTTTATGACCTCTGTTACAATAAAGCGAACAGGTAAAACACAGAGTGATTAAAGGTAATGAAGAACAGATATGCACCGACACCGTCCTCACCATCCATTATGAAACGTTACACAGCACTTTGAAGAGATTTACTACCTTAACAGCTCTGTGTAAATCCAAACGAAATACGGATTATTTAAAGAGGTATTAAGGAGGGCACAGAGGCTCTAATGTGCTCGTCTGTTTGTGATTAGGAAAGGGGGCGGGAAAAGAGGACTGGGAATTTCATAGGGAACCCCTGGATGTCCCAGGATTACGGCTACTTGTAGAGTGGAGAAGGCCTGTGAAAGAGTGTTGTGTGAACATGTATGTCCTCTGCGTTACAACATAATTACTTGGCGTTTAAAGTTAAACAGACCCCGTCTGAAGTCATTGCTAAGTCTTTCATGTTCTGGACCCTTTCTCTCCTAGTCCCTGGGATAAAGCAGAGGGGTTAGGAAAGCTACATGTTTGCTAACAACTAGCCTGTGACTTTCCTGGCAAATTTTTTTCTCTCTATCCGTTGTTATGATCTATGTATCCGCCAATCACTCGAGTCCAAGTTTTTGTAATAAGTGAACATTTTCTTTTTCTCAACAGAAGGACATAATCTATTTTTCCAAAGACAAGAGAAGCAGAGAAGCATTCCAGCTCTGTGTCTGATCAGTGTTGGTCCGCCTGGGTTAAACCCTCTGGCTGCGGGCTGTTTGACCCTTCCTGCTTCCCTTACTCCCTGCTCCCCCTGCTGATGGGACCCAGAGATGAGAGCTGGTAAGAGTGGTATTAGTCCCAAATGGCACCCTATTTCCAATATTGTGCACTATTTTTGAGCCCATAGGTTCTGGTCAAAAGTAGTGCACTTAATAGGGAATAGCATGCCATTTGGGACTCACACCTTGTAATCAGGGTCAAGAACTTTCCTAGAGGGACAGGAAGGTCTTCAAAGTGGTGGATCCTACTGGCGATAAAGCACTCAAGATAAAAACACATTCACACTAAAGGCATGACTCTTAACATGTCCTCTAAATGTCAACTGTGAGGGGATTACCCAGGCATAGTAAATCTAACAGGTAGTGGGTTTAGGGGAGGAATGTCCAACATCCAACCAACATACTGAGGGGATCAAGCTAAGGAGGGAGAAAGGGAGAAAAAGGGAAAGTTAACCATCTCATGTCTTTTCAAAGGCATTCGTTCTCTCGTCGGTACAGTCCCCCAGCTCCCAGCCTTCTTTCAAAAAGCAGAGGTCACTTCACAATAGGCCTGGGTCACACACTATATACCGCTGTAAAAATACTGCTGAGCAAGTGGTTTCAATTTGCTCAAGTGATTAAGTTCACGCCAGATCCAGTGCACTGGCACGGGTCACTTATGCCTGCCTGAGTTAGAGAGGAGGAGGGAGGGAGGGGAGTGAGCGTGATGCTAACCATTAGCAGTAGGAGTGACACTGCATTATAGCAGCGTGACAAGAAGGCTTACAGCCATGGGGGTTACACTGGCAGGTCTGCTAGAGCTTTAACATACAGAACCACAAGTACGCATCCCATGTCTCTAACTAACTACAACCAGGTCTGGTCAGGCAGGGCAGGCGTCACATGATCAAAGCTAAGCTATAGGGCCATGGCTCTAGGGATATGCTAATTTATCTCACAGTAGCCTATAGTCTCACAGTCAGTAGCCTGGAATGTCCCAGACAGAGACAGATTTGACAGACTAACAGTAATAAGGCCTGTGCAAACTAGCAGAGAGACAGAGAGTCAACACAGTCCGTAATTAGTGCTAAAGACACACTCCTTTGATGGGTCAGGGAGTTTACTTATAAATCTTCTTTGTTTTCTCAGAGGAGCTATAGAGGTAGGATCTTAATTTGAGCCAGTTTGCTACAGAAGGAAGATAATCCTGCAGCAACATGAAATTTGCATTTTTATGTGGATTATAATTAATGGACATTTTTTGTACGGGTTGATACTGTTAAGTTATGGAGTGACGGGACGTGGGCACCACAGTTAGTAGGAAACATGAGTGACTTTATCTTTCTTCAAAACACCTCACCTTGCGTCCCCTTACAGAGGGGGACATGTAACTACTCCCACATCTCCCTTTCTTAAGGAACAACAGAAAGCACAGTACTGCCTTGTCTAACATACAATAGTTACTGTAACAGTAACTAGCATTTCAATAAATACCCAACTAACATGTAAACAACATGTTCATATCCAGTCAAAATATTTTTTAAAGAGAGCACAGGGTAGACTACCTGTAACTCTCTCCATACACCTGGGCCTTTATTCTGTCCCCATCCAAGGTGTTTGGTGTGACCTATGGGGCTGTAAAGTATTTACGGTACTGTAAGTGGGTGGGAGCCTAGTCCTCACAGGGTACCGTCAAGAGGTTGTGGAGAGGTAATGGATGTCTCTGTCTGTAATGTCTGAGCTGGGGGAGGCTCCGCAGAGCCTGAGTCAGAGGTGCTGTGGTTGCCAGTGGAGTCGTAGTGCAGCTGTGGTGACGCAGTTTCTGTTGGTCCAGGGTGAGGTGTCGGCGGTTTCTCCTGACTGTCTAGCCATGAGTGTTTACTAGGATGGAGCGTGCTGTGTCTGAGTGTCATTGCGCTGTACCTATGTCCCGGGAGTCCTGTCTCCATACTGTATCTCCTGGGCCTAGGCTCGATAGGCCTTTACTCAATGTCGGGTGTCAAAGTGTTTCTTTTGGCTGAGCTCATATTGTCTGTCTTTGTGTGTACACTCAGAGAGGTCTGGCCACACTGGAGTCACCGGTGAGGGCTGAGTAGGAATGGTCAGAAGCTGCTTCCTGCAGCACAACAACTCTGCTGTGCTCAGTCCATTAGAGAGGGGGGGGTGATCTGTACGCTAAGAGCGTCAGGTAGGGGTCTGATGATTTGCAAAGGAGCTGTTTGGCAGTCTGTACTTCTCGTTTGGCTGCACCGTTGCTTTGGGGAAACAGCGGGCTTGAGGTTGTGTGTGAATCCTCAGGTGTCTGTGAATATTTTGAAATTCTCAGAGGCAATCTGAGGGGCATTTTCTAAGATAAGGAGAAGAGGGATCCTACTACGAGTGAACCATGACCTCATACTCTCCACCATTATGCTAGATTTCGTTGAGGTCATTTTTGCCATCTCCATGAATCCAGAGAAATAGTCAAAGACAGCGAGGTAGGTGGAGTTGTTGAGGTGAAAAAGGTCAGCCCCTTGCTTTTGCCAAGAGCCATCTGCTGTTGGACTTGGGAGGAGGGACTCTGGTGTCTGTCTTCTGTATTTGTCACATTGTTCGAATTTCACTTGTAGCTGCTTGCTGGGACCTGGCCACCAGACGGAGGACTTGGCTCTCTCTCTGGATTTCAGGATACCTTGGTGGTCCTCATGCAACCATAGAAGAATATCCTCTTGCCTTTTGGAGGGGATGACCTTTTAGTAAGAGTCCTTGTGCCACATTGAGGTCACCTGAGGCGGCACAGTAGGGTTTCAGAGCGTGGTTGTGTCGGACTTCTTCTGCCCAATCTTGTTCACAGCACTGTCTCACTAGGCAGTAGCGTTTTTCCATAATGGGAAGAGCAGAGAGGATACTGTGCACATACCCTTCAATTAGCTGTTCCTCAGATTGGTTGTCTGGTTCTATGTTGAAGGGTTCTAGAGCACTGGTGCTCTGAACAGTGTGTTGGCCGTGGCCAAGCACTTACCAGACATATGCAATAGATAACTTGAATGGCATGAGTCTCATTCTGATACATTGGATCCTTGGTGGTAGTTTGCCTAGCCACTTTAAGCTAATCAGTGCTAGGAGGGGATTGAAGTCAGTGTCGACTTGAAATGCAAGGCCTATAAGCAAGTCTCTGAAGTGCACACAACCCCATGTACAGTAGGGCAAAAAGGTATTTAGTCAGCCACCAATTGTGCAAGTTCTCCCACTTAAAAAGATGAGAGAGGCCTGTAATTGTCATCATAGGTACACTTCAACTATGACAGACCTAATGAGAGAGAAAAAAATCCAGAAAATCACATTGTAGGATTTTTTATGAATTTATTTGCAAATTATGGTGGAAAATAAGTATTTGGTCAATAACAAAAGTTTATCTCAATACTTTGTTATATACCCTTTGTTGGCAATGACAGAGGTCAAACGTTTTCTGTAAGTCTTCACAAGGTTTTCACACACTGTTGCTGGTATTTTGGCCCATTCCTCCATGCAGATCTCCTCTAGAGCAGTGATGTTTTGGGGCTGTTGCTGGGCAACACGGACTTTCAACTCCCTCCAAAGAATTTCTATGGGGATGAGATCTGGAGACTGGCTAGGCCACTCCAAGACCTTGAAATGCTTCTTACGAAGCCACTCCTTCGTTGCCCGGGCGGTGTGTTTGGGATCATTGTCATGCTGAAAGACCCAGCCACATTTCATCTTCAATGCCCTTGCTGATGGAAGGAGGTTTTCACTCAAAATTTCATGATACATGGCCCCATTCATTCTTTCCTTTACACGGATCAGTCGTCCTGGTCCATTTGCAGAAAAACAGCCCCAAAGCATGATGTTTCCACCCCCATGCTTCACAGTAGGTATGGTGTTCTTTGGATACAACTCAGCATTCTTTGTCCTCCAAACATGACGAGTTGAGTTTTTACCAAAAAGTTATATTTTGGTTTCATCTGACCATATGACAGTCTCCCAATCTTCTTCTGGATCATCCAAATGCTCCCTAGCAAACTTCAGACGGGCCTGGACATGTACCTGTTTAAGCATGGGGACACGTCTGGCACTGCAGTATTTGAGTCCCTGGCGGTGTATTGTGTTACTGATGGTAGGCTTTGTTACTTTGGTCACAGCTCTCTGCAGGTCATTCACTAGGTCCCCCCGTGTGGTTCTGGGATTTTTGCTCACTGTTCTTGTGATCATTTTGACCCCACGGGGTGAGATCTTGCGTGGAGCCCCAGATCGAGGGAGATTATCAGTGGTCTTGTATATCTTCCATTTCCTAATAATTGCTCCCACAGTTGATTTCTTCAAACCAAGCTGCTTACCTATTGCAGTCTTCCTAGCCTGGTGCAGGTCTACAATTTTGTTTCTGGTTTCCTTTGACAGCTCTTTGGTCTTGGCCATAGTGGAGTTTGGAGTGTGGCTGTTTGAGGTTGTGGACAGGTGTATTTTATACTGATAACAAGTTCAAACAGGTGCCATTAATACAGGTAATGAGTGGAGGACAGAGGAGCCTCTTAAAGAAGAAGTTACAGGTCTGTGAGAGCCAGAAATCTTGCTTGTTTGTAGGTGACCAAATACTTATTTTCCCCCATAATTTGCAAATAAATTCATAAAAAATCCTACAATGTAATTTTCAGGATTTTTTTTTCTCATTTTGTCTGTCATATTTGAAGTTTACCTATGATGAAAATTAGAGGCCCCTCTCATCTTTTTAAGTTTGAAAATTGCACAATTGGTGGCTGACTAAATACTTTTTTGCCCCACTGTAGTAGTAAGAGCTTATTTTTTGATCTGTGCAATGTTCCTCTCTAGACAAGGCCCGAGCGTACGCGATGGGACGCCAGTCTGTGTCGCTTTTCCTCTGTAGCAGAACAGCTCCTAGGCTGTAGGAGGACACATCAGCTGACACCTTGCATCTGCTGTAGGGTCGTAAAGGGCTAATCCAGGAGGAGTCATTAAATCCCTGCGCTTGCTGGGGATCCCAAGTCCACGTGCTGTTTTTTGTTCAGTAGCTCTCTGAGGGGTCTGGAAATCTCTGCAAGGTGAGGGTTGTATTTCCCCATACCTTGCTTACGTTTGTTGGTACTGGCATTAAATTCCAGTACCAACACACCTTGGCTGGGTCAGCTCGAACGTCACTTCCATTGATGATCTGGCCCAGGAATTTCACTTGTTGTTTGAAAAACTCACATTTTGCGTTCAGCAAACAGCCAGTTGTTGTGTTCATCCTGAGTTGCCCCTTACACCAGGATATCATCCATTTGGCAGACGACTCCTTCAAGGCCATCAGCAGTTTTGACATTCTGCACTAGAAATGTTTTGGTGCCAATGAGATTACAAACAGGAGCCTCTGAAAGCAGAATCCGTCGCAGGAGGTGATGAATGTGGTGCATTTTTCATTCTTTTGACAGAGGGATTTGAAAGGACTCTGACTGTTCGTCGAGCTTGGAAAATATCTTGGCGTCTTTCAGCTGCCCTAGAGTGTGTTAAATGCAAGGTAGCATGTGTAGCTCCCAACAGACACTTTCGTTTAGGGGTTGGCTAAGTCCATACAGATCCGCAAATTACCATCAGGCTTGAAGACTACCACCATCCCAGCACACCATTCCGTTGCTTCTCCCACTCTTGTGATGATGTCTACCACCATGCGGCCAAGTTCCTATTTTACCTTAGCCAGGAGAGGGAGAACCACTTGTCTGAGTGTGGACATCGCAAATGGCTGAGCTTCAGGTTCGAGTTTGATATGGTATTCACCTTCCAGGTTGTGTCCCTTGGAAAGGTTTGGAAAATGTTTCTTTGATCTCTTGTTCCAGATCCGATGACACTGTGTGCTGTTGTATCTGTTCAGTCCCTGTGACCAGTCTGAATGCAGTGACAGCTGTTGTATCTGTTCAGTCCCTGTGACCAGTCTGAATGCAGTGACAGCTGTTGTATCTGTTCAGTCCCTGTGACCAGTCTGAATGCAGTGACAGCGGTTGTATCTGTTCAGTCCCTGTGACCAGTCTGAATGCAGTGACAGCTGTTGTATCTGTTCAGTCCCTGTGACCAGTCTGAATGCAGTGACAGCTGTTGTATCTGTTCAGTCCCTGTGACCAGTCTGAATGCAGTGACAGCTGTTGTATCTGTTCAGTCCCTGTGACCAGTCTGAATGCAGTGACAGCTGTTGTATCTGTTCAGTCCCTGTGACCAGTCTGAATGCAGTGACAGCTGTTGTATCTGTTCAGTCCCTGTGTCCAGTCTGAATGCAGTGACAGCTGTTGTATCTGTTCAGTCCCTGTGACCAGTCTGAATGCAGTGACAGCTGTTGTATCTGTTCAGTCCCTGTGACCAGTCTGAATGCAGTAACACCGGTTGTATCTGTTCAGTCCCTGTGACCAGTCAGTGTGCAGTGACAGCGGTTGTATCTGTTCAGTCCCTGTGACCAGTCCGAGTGCAGTGACACCGGTTGTATCTGTTCAGTCCCTGTGACCAGTCCGAGTGCAGTGACAGCGGTTGTATCTGTTCAGTCCCTGTGACCAGTCTGAGTGCAGTGACAGCGGTTGTATCTGTTCAGTCCCTGTGACCAGTCCGAGTGCAGTGACAGCGGTTGTATCTGTTCAGTCTCTGTGACCAGTCCGAGTGCAGTGACAGCGGTTGTATCTGTTCAGTCCCTGTGACCAGTCAGTGTGCAGTGACAGCGGTTGTATCTGTTCAGTCCCTGTGACCAGTCCGAGTGCAGTGACAGCGGTTGTATCTGTTCAGTCCCTGTGACCAGTCCGAGTGCAGTGACAGCGGTTGTATCTGTTCAGTCCCTGTGACCAGTCCGAGTGCAGTGACACCGGTTGTATCTGTTCAGTCCCTGTGACCAGTCTGAATGCAGTGACACCGGTTGTATCTGTTCAGTCCCTGTGACCAGTCCGAGTGCAGTGACAGCGGTTGTATCTGTTCAGTCCCTGTGACCAGGCAGTGTGCAGTGACAGCGGTTGTATCTGTTCAGTCCCTGTGACCAGTCTGAATGCAGTGACACCGGTTGTATCTGTTCAGTCCCTGTGACCAGTCCGAGTGCAGTGACAGCGGTTGTATCTGTTCAGTCCCTGTGACCAGTCAGTGTGCAGGGACAGTGGTTGTATCTGTTCAGTCCCTGTGACCAGTCCGAATGCAGTGACAGCAGTTGTATCTGTTCGGTCACTGTGACCAGTCAGTGTGCAGTGACAGCGGTTGTATCTGTTCAGTCCCTGTGACCAGTCCGAATGCAGTGACAGCAGTTGTATCTGTTCGGTCACTGTGACCAGTCAGTGTGCAGTGACAGCGGTTGTATCTGTTCAGTCCCTGTGACCAGTCCGAATGCAGTGACAGCGGTTGTATCTGTTCAGTCGCTGTGACCAGTCAGTGTGCAGTGACAGTGGTTGTATCTGTTCAGTCCCTGTGACCAGTCAGTGTGCAGTGACAGCGGTTGTATCTGTTCAGTCCCTGTGACCAGTCCGAGTGCAGTGACAGTGGTTGTATCTGTTCAGTCACTGTGACCAGTCAGTGTGCAGTGACAGCGGTTGTATCTGTTCAGTCCCTGTGACCAGTCAGTGTGCAGTGACAGTGGTTGTATCTGTTCAGGCCCTGTGACCAATCAGTGTGCAGTGACAGTGGTTGTATCTGTTCAGTCCCTGTGACCAATCAGTGTGCAGTGAAAGTGGTTGTATCTGTTCAGTCACTGTGACCAGTCAGTGTGCAGTGACAGTGGTTGTATCTGTTCAGTCCCTGTGACCAGTCAGTGTGCAGTGACAGTGGTTGTATCTGTTCAGTCCCTGTGACCAGTCAGTGTGCAGTGACAGCGGTTGTATCTGTTCAGTCTCTGTGACCAGTCTGAATGCAGTGACACCGGTTGTATCTGTTCAGTCCCTGTGACCAGTCCGAGTGCAGTGACAGCGGTTGTATCTGTTCAGTCCCTGTGACCAGTCAGTGTGCAGGGACAGTGGTTGTATCTGTTCAGTCCCTGTGACCAGTCTGAATGCAGTGACAGCAGTTGTATCTGTTCAGTCACTGTGACCAGTCAGTGTGCAGTGACAGCGGTTGTATCTGTTCAGTCCCTGTGACCAGTCCGAATGCAGTGACAGCAGTTGTATCTGTTCGGTCACTGTGACCAGTCAGTGTGCAGTGACAGCGGTTGTATCTGTTCAGTCCCTGTGACCAGTCCGAATGCAGTGACAGCGGTTGTATCTGTTCAGTCACTGTGACCAGTCAGTGTGCAGTGACAGTGGTTGTATCTGTTCAGTCCCTGTGACCAGTCAGTGTGCAGTGACAGCGGTTGTATCTGTTCAGTCCCTGTGACCAGTCCGAGTGCAGTGACAGTGGTTGTATCTGTTCAGTCACTGTGACCAGTCAGTGTGCAGTGACAGCGGTTGTATCTGTTCAGTCCCTGTGACCAGTCAGTGTGCAGTGACAGCGGTTGTATCTGTTCAGTCCCTGTGACCAGTCCGAGTGCAGTGACAGCGGTTGTATCTGTTCAGTCCCTGTGACCAGTCCGAGTGCAGTGACAGCGGTTGTATCTGTTCAGTCCCTGTGACCAGTCCGAGTGCAGTGACACCGGTTGTATCTGTTCAGTCCCTGTGACCAGTCTGAATGCAGTGACACCGGTTGTATCTGTTCAGTCCCTGTGACCAGTCCGAGTGCAGTGACAACGGTTGTATCTGTTCAGTCCCTGTGACCAGGCAGTGTGCAGTGACAGCGGTTGTATCTGTTCAGTCCCTGTGACCAGTCTGAATGCAGTGACACCGGTTGTGTCTGTTCAGTCCCTGTGACCAGTCCGAGTGCAGTGACAGCGGTTGTATCTGTTCAGTCCCTGTGACCAGTCAGTGTGCAGGGACAGTGGTTGTATCTGTTCAGTCCCTGTGACCAGTCTGAATGCAGTGACAGCAGTTGTATCTGTTCGGTCACTGTGACCAGTCAGTGTGCAGTGACAGCGGTTGTATCTGTTCAGTCCCTGTGACCAGTCCGAATGCAGTGACAGCAGTTGTATCTGTTCGGTCACTGTGACCAGTCAGTGTGCAGTGACAGTGGTTGTATCTGTTCAGTCCCTGTGACCAGTCCGAATGCAGTGACAGCGGTTGTATCTGTTCAGTCGCTGTGACCAGTCAGTGTGCAGTGACAGTGGTTGTATCTGTTCAGTCCCTGTGACCAGTCAGTGTGCAGTGACAGCGGTTGTATCTGTTCAGTCCCTGTGACCAGTCCGAGTGCAGTGACAGTGGTTGTATCTGTTCAGTCACTGTGACCAGTCAGTGTGCAGTGACAGCGGTTGTATCTGTTCAGTCCCTGTGACCAGTCAGTGTGCAGTGACAGTGGTTGTATCTGTTCAGTCCCTGTGACCAGTCAGTGTGCAGTGACAGCGGTTGTATCTGTTCAGTCCCTGTGACCAGTCCGAATGCAGTGACAGCAGTTGTATCTGTTCAGTCCCTGTGACCAGTCCGAGTGCAGTGACAGCGGTTGTATCTGTTCAGTCCCTGTGACCAGTCAGTGTGCAGTGACAGCGGTTGTATCTGTTCAGTCCCTGTGACCAGTCAGTGTGCAAGGACAGCGGTTGTATCTGTTCAGTCCCTGTGACCAGTCAGTGTGCATTGACAGCGGTTGTATCTGTTCAGTCCCTGTGACCAGTCAGTGTGCAGGGACAGCGGTTGTATCTGTTCAGTCCCTGTGACCAGTCAGTGTGCAGTGACAGTGGTTGTATCTGTTCAGTCCCTGTGACCAGTCAGTGTGCAGTGACAGCGGTTGTATCTGTTCAGTCACTGTGACCAGTCAGTGTGCAGTGACAGCGGTTGTATCTGTTCAGTCCCTGTGACCAGTCAGTGTGCAGTGACAGTGGTTGTATCTGTTCAGTCCCTGTGACCAATCAGTGTGCAGTGACAGTGGTTGTATCTGTTCAGTCACTGTGACCAGTCAGTGTGCAGTGACAGTGGTTGTATCTGTTCAGTCCCTGTGACCAATCAGTGTGCAGTGACAGTGGTTGTATCTGTTCAGTCACTGTGACCAGTCAGTGTGCAGTGACAGTGGTTGTATCTGTTCAGTCCCTGTGACCAATCAGTGTGCAGTGACAGTGGTTGTATCTGTTCAGTCCCTGTGACCAATCAGTGTGCAGTGACAGTGGTTGTATCTGTTCAGTCACTGTGACCAGTCAGTGTGCAGTGACAGTGGTTGTATCTGTTCAGTCCCTGTGACCAGTCAGTGTGCAGTGACAGTGGTTGTATCTGTTCAGTCCCTGTGACCAGTCAGTGTGCAGTGACAGCGGTTGTATCTGTTCAGTCTCTGTGACCAGTCTGAATGCAGTGACACCGGTTGTATCTGTTCAGTCCCTGTGACCAGTCCGAGTGCAGTGACAGCGGTTGTATCTGTTCAGCCCCTGTGACCAGTCAGTGTGCAGGGACAGTGGTTGTATCTGTTCAGTCCCTGTGACCAGTCTGAATGCAGTGACAGCAGTTGTATCTGTTCAGTCACTGTGACCAGTCAGTGTGCAGTGACAGCGGTTGTATCTGTTCAGTCGCTGTGACCAGTCCGAATGCAGTGACAGCAGTTGTATCTGTTCGGTCACTGTGACCAGTCAGTGTGCAGTGACAGCGGTTGTGTCTGTTCAGTCCCTGTGACCAGTCCGAATGCAGTGACAGCGGTTGTATCTGTTCAGTCACTGTGACCAGTCAGTGTGCAGTGACAGTGGTTGTATCTGTTCAGTCCCTGTGACCAGTCAGTGTGCAGTGACAGCGGTTGTATCTGTTCAGTCCCTGTGACCAGTCCGAGTGCAGTGACAGTGGTTGTATCTGTTCAGTCACTGTGACCAGTCAGTGTGCAGTGACAGCGGTTGTATCTGTTCAGTCCCTGTGACCAGTCAGTGTGCAGTGACAGTGGTTGTATCTGTTCAGTCCCTGTGACCAGTCAGTGTGCAGTGACAGCGGTTGTATCTGTTCAGTCCCTGTGACCAGTCCGAATGCAGTGACAGCAGTTGTATCTGTTCAGTCCCTGTGACCAGTCAGTGTGCAGTGACAGCGGTTGTATCTGTTCAGTCCCTGTGACCAGTCAGTGTGCAGTGACAGTGGTTGTATCTGTTCAGTCCCTGTGACCAGTCAGTGTGCAGTGACAGCGGTTGTATCTGTTCAGTCCCTGTGACCAGTCCGAATGCAGTGACAGCAGTTGTATCTGTTCAGTCCCTGTGACCAGTCCGAGTGCAGTGACAGCGGTTGTATCTGTTCAGTCCCTGTGACCAGTCAGTGTGCAGTGACAGCGGTTGTATCTGTTCAGTCCCTGTGACCAGTCAGTGTGCAAGGACAGCGGTTGTATCTGTTCAGTCCCTGTGACCAGTCAGTGTGCAGTGACAGCGGTTGTATCTGTTCAGTCCCTGTGACCAGTCAGTGTGCAGGGACAGCGGTTGTATCTGTTCAGTCCCTGTGACCAGTCAGTGTGCAGTGACAGTGGTTGTATCTGTTCAGTCCCTGTGACCAGTCAGTGTGCAGTGACAGCGGTTGTATCTGTTCAGTCACTGTGACCAGTCAGTGTGCAGTGACAGCGGTTGTATCTGTTCAGTCCCTGTGACCAGTCAGTGTGCAGTGACAGCGGTTGTATCTGTTCAGTCCCTGTGACCAGTCAGTGTGCAGGGACAGCGGTTGTATCTGTTCAGTCCCTGTGACCAGTCAGTGTGCAGTGACAGTGGTTGTATCTGTTCAGTCCCTGTGACCAATCAGTGTGCAGTGACAGTGGTTGTATCTGTTCAGTCACTGTGACCAGTCAGTGTGCAGTGACAGTGGTTGTATCTGTTCAGTCCCTGTGACCAATCAGTGTGCAGTGACAGTGGTTGTATCTGTTCAGTCACTGTGACCAGTCAGTGTGCAGTGACAGTGGTTGTATCTGTTCAGTCCCTGTGACCAATCAGTGTGCAAGGACAGCGGTTGTATCTGTTCAGTCCCTGTGACCAGTCAGTGTGCAGTGACAGCGGTTGTATCTGTTCAGTCCCTGTGACCAGTCAGTGTGCAGGGACAGCGGTTGTATCTGTTCAGTCCCTGTGACCAGTCAGTGTGCAGTGACAGTGGTTGTATCTGTTCAGTCCCTGTGACCAGTCAGTGTGCAGTGACAGCGGTTGTATCTGTTCAGTCCCTGTGACCAGTCAGTGTGCAGTGACAGCGGTTGTATCTGTTCAGTCCCTGTGACCAGTCAGTGTGCAGTGACAGTGGTTGTATCTGTTCAGTCCCTGTGACCAATCAGTGTGCAGTGACAGTGGTTGTATCTGTTCAGTCACTGTGACCAGTCAGTGTGCAGTGACAGTGGTTGTATCTGTTCAGTCCCTGTGACAAATCAGTGTGCAGTGACAGTGGTTGTATCTGTTCAGTCACTGTGACCAGTCAGTGTGCAGTGACAGTGGTTGTATCTGTTCAGTCCCTGTGACCAATCAGTGTGCAGTGACAGTGGTTGTCTCTGTTCAGTCCCTGTGACCAATCAGTGTGCAGTGACAGTGGTTGTATCTGTTCAGTCACTGTGACCAGTCAGTGTGCAGTGACAGTGGTTGTATCTGTTCAGTCCCTGTGACAAGTCAGTGTGCAGTGACAGTGGTTGTATCTGTTCAGTCCCTGTGACCAGTCAGTGTGCAGTGACAGCGGTTGTATCTGTTCAGTCCCTGTGATCAGTCCGAGTGCTGTTTAGCGCTGCTCTGGCAGTGTCATAAATCATCAGATTTCTGGAGCATACTATAGCCTTGGCCTCTGTGGCTAGTGTAGCTAGCTAGTTAGCTGAGATCATTAACTACAAAACTGTAAAACTTGTTCTCAAGACTACTTTTTCATTCGAAACCGTGACATAATAAACCTGACTACTTCTTACGAGTCTCTGAGTTGCTAGCATGGTAGTTGGGGAGTTATGAGGTGAGACAGTGTCATAAATCATTAGCTCGTCAGTTGTCAGATTTCTGGAGCATACTATAGTCTCAGCCTCTGTGGCCATTGAGTATAGCGACGTGTTTACTTGCCTGTCTTGCGGCTGCTTGTCCAAGCCAGATGCCTGTCTGAAATGTTGGAAGAGGGTAAACCACTGTGGCCATTCTCCTGGGTGAGTGAAATTGAATTCGGAAGGGGGAGATATTTGGAATATTGCTTGTCGTGCCATCTCATTCACGTTAGCGTGTGCTGGTTCTGCATTCTCATTATTATCTTGCTGTGGTATCCGACATGTGGTCTTTAGCTAGCTAGCTTCTGCAACTTAGCTAGCATTGTTCTTAATGTAGCTAACTAGTAAGCTTGCTTTCTAGCTAGTTAGCTGACATCAAATGCCGGTAAAACTTGTTCTCAAGTCTACTTTTTCATTCCAAACCGTGACATAATAAACCCGACTACTTATTTTATGAAGTGAGAGGACGCGGACACTAGACTTAGTAAGAAATATGAGTGACTTTATCTGGCTTCAACACAGTATTTATCAACTCGGTCACTTTGCACCCCGTACAGAGGGGAATATGTAACTACTCCCACAGACACATTGTTCGTTAGGGCAAATCAAGTCTGACATTTTCAAGTGGAAATTGCTAACTTTAGAAGCATTTTTAAACCTTGAATAAACTCCTGCGTGCAGGAAAATTCTCAGCAACAAAAGAGTGATCAAATTAATATCCTACATACTGTACTGTTTGAATTTCACAAGGGTCTGTAACCTGGGTCTAACTAGTCTTAACAACTGGACTTGTTAAGACGGGGCTACTGTTAATTGATTGATGTGGATTTTGGTATGTGTGTGTGTGTGTGTGTGTGTGTGTGTGTGTGTGTGTGTGTGTGTGTGTGTGTGTGTGTGTGTGTGTGCGTGCGTGCGTGCGTGCGTGCGTGCGTGCGTGCGTGCGTGCGTGCGTGCGTGCGTGTGTGTGTGTGTGTGTGTGTGTGTGTGTGTGTGTGTGTGTGTGTGTATGTGCATCCGTGTGTGCATGCATGGGGGTAATGGGGAGTGTTCACACCAGATGTGATCTGCACCAGGGCATCAATAAAACAAACACTTCCTAATCTCAACCTTCCTACCGTTACATCAAACCTTATGGTGAACAAAAACACTGTGTCTCAGATACCTCAATTATTGATATAACCGCAATTTAAATATTTCCCCACTGCAATGTCTGTTGTAACGTTTCCCTGTTTGGCTCCTTCCCCGGCTCAACACTACTATTGTTGATTTATTTATGTATTTATTTGTTTTCTCTCTGTGTTTCCCTGTTGTTTTCTTCCGGGGTTTTTCCCGTTCTTCCACATCTAGTGAGTTCAGTGCTCTCATTTCTCTCCCTGTGATTCGGAATAGGGTAGCTTCAGAAAAAATGTCAGGTTCAAATCAAAATGGGGCACAATATTGAACTACTCTAAACACAAGCTGAGACTTGAGTGATGGAAATGGCACTCTTTCTTCCCCAGCTTTCCCTTTGTCAGCTGCGGGGTTTTCTCTCTGTAGTCGGAGCGATGCGTGGGCGATGTCAGCACTCGGAAGAAGGTGTTCTGTACCACGATTTTGTACAAATGCATCCCATAATGATCATGTTTTGTTACCTTTATGTGCTCCGCCAACACAGGTTGGCTCTACTAGTCTGGATATGTGAATGTTGTAAACAGCAGCTCCAGTAGAGAGACTGCTCCCTTTTAGCCCAGTATTTACTGCTGTTGGTTTGTTTCCTATGTGATGTCTGCTCCTCTTCATCTCTCAATGACAACGCACCTCAGACGCTGGCATGTGTAGACTAGAGAGCAACTCCCTTAGAAATCTACCTACAAACACTCACAGGCAAAAAGTCCCACATACACACTGCCATGACACACACAGACATGCAGCACGAGCACACACACTCCTCAGTAAATTCCCACAGCTGTTCAATGGGGGCCCAGTAAATGTTTTCTTGTGTAGGTGAACAGGGCTTTGGGTAACACCAAAACATGTTTGGCTGTTCCACCGGTGTAGGCACTTAAGACAAGCTCATGTCACCCGAAGGCCCTGCTTTATAATAACAGAGCAGGTTGACAAAATGAAAGCTCATTCCTCCTTCATTTACGGGTCATTTCAGCCCTGACCCCTGCAGTAAAAGATCAAAGGGCTTTTGAGGCCTGCTCTTATTTCAGCCTGCTTTAGAGTAACAGCTGAGGAGTTTGGCAGGCCTGCCTGGGCCCGGCCCAACCTGGCTGACTGACTGGGAGCTTTGGGAGGCTTTTGTCAGGCCCCTCTGCTCTATCTATCTATCTGCCCACAATAAACCCCTGACTCATTGAGCTATGGAAGAGTAATGGTTATAGGACCACAGAGCCTTAGCTAACATGTATATCAGATGAGTGTCCTATTCGTCTGTGGTGTAATTATGACAAATTCAATTATGGACAAATTATAAGAGGCATATAGAAACTTTTGTACAATAAAATCAGGTGAGGAGCCCCACAAAATTAACAAAAACAAAGATTAAACTAGAATATCTACTGAAATGTAATTGTGATACAAATTTATAGCAACTAAATCACCTCATATTGCAGTGTTCCCTTCCTGCCCTGCCCCCTCACAGATAACCATGGTAACAGTAGAAGCCCATGGAGCAGAGGATCAATAGCAATATGCCCCTCCCTGTTCCCTCCCCTCCCCAGCTCAGCTCAGTGTAGACCTGTCACTTCAGATCTAATTATCTAACCTATGAAGCATTGATGAGCAGTCAGGGATTGCGTAACTCCTGCGTCACTCTCCATGCAGTCACATGGTGCCCGCACACACGTACTTGTGCACACAAACACACACACATACTACAACAGGTTATATTAAACAATTACACAGATATTTCTCCAGTCATTCACATCTTTATAACATTTATTTTATGTCCCACTTTTTTCATTCAATGGATCATGACCCCCATCGGCTTCATGAACCCAGTAAACAGCTGACAAACAGAAGCCATTTTGTTTCTCAATGACTGAGTGTCTTGGCTGACCACAGAGAGGTCAGTATTGACCAATCCCCCTGGCCTCTGAGACCACTGCTCTCCGGCCAATCTGCACCAGGCCTTTATGACATTTACTCACAGAGATTATCATTTCAAATTAGTGTTTTAAACATTCCCTGGTGGGGATGGAAGAGATGTTGGCAGTAGTGGGGATATCGGTCAATAAGAATAGACTTGGTATATTCAATAGGAAATGGACACTCACCAGAGGCCCTGCCGGCTGACCAGATCAATAAGCTGTGTTAAGTGGCAGTGATGCCCCTCCATTGATGAGCTAATAGCTGTCCAGACTGTGTCCACTCACCATTTCTCTTTTTCTCTCTCCCCCTCTCCCTCTCTCTCTTTATTCCCGATCTCTCTCTTTCTTCACCCCATCTCTGTCTTTCTTCCTACATCACCCCAATGACCATTTACATACCACACCCATCCTCTCTCTCCCTCTTTCTCTCTCTTCCTCCTCTCTCTCTCCCTCTTTCTCTCTCTCTCCTCCTTCCCTCCTCCTTCTCCATCTCTCTTCTCTCGCTCCAGTGGGTCAAGCTCCAAGGCCAGGTGGTTAATCTCATATCGCCCCCAGACACTGCACACCAGGACTCACAGTCTTATAGGCTGAGCCCAGTCAGCTGTTCTGCTCTCTACCCTTCCCTTCACCTATGAGCCGCCCCCTGCAGCACAGTAGTCTAGAGAGGGGCATTCTGGGAGGTCAAATTTTCCCCTCCTCCTTCTGTTTGGTGAAACAGCTACGTGTGGCCTGGGTTAGGAGTGGACACATACAGCACCTCTACTTTACAGAGGGGTCTTTAAGTATGTTCCTCAGTCAGGTCCAAATGTTATTTTTATTTGTTAAGTTAGTAGTACTGAAAACACAAGCAATGTTATCCCCCATACCTCCAGGAAATATGTCCTGTTCTGCTCAAACATGTAACTGAATTACCAACAGAACACCCTAAAAACGACCTGTTGTGTCAACCGATGCAGAATAAATCAAATGTGTACATCATGCCTAAGGTACACAGGGTGTATCTTCCAGTGTAGAAGAAGGAAAGGAGGCCTGTGTCTATCTCTCTCTCCTGCATGTTCATCACCTCCTTCCCAGTTCAGAGTCTTATTACTTCTGCCACATGACGCTTGCCTTGGATCGCATGAACCATGAATAATATACGACTGCCACCGCCACCTCAGTACAGATGAAAGACCATGCCACTATGGGTCGGCTACGCTACGCTACGGCAGGCTGAGACTGTGACGAAGAGGTAGAGTTGGTAGCGAAAAAGACACACCATCCAAAGGCCTAGAATCCCTCTTTCTGTGTTTGTAAGGTGTGTGTGTGTGTGTGTGTGTGTGTGTGTGTGTGTGTGTGTGTGTGTGTGTGTGTGTGTGTGTGTGTGTGTGTGTGTGTGTGTGTGTGTGTGTGTGTGTGTGTGTGTGTGTGTGTGTGTGTGTGTGTGTGTGTGTGTGTGTGTGTGTGCCCTGCCGTTCCGCCTTTCATTCCTAGATCCGGCAGTAGGGGTGACAGCACACGTCACTGTCAGCTCCAGGTAGCAGAGACTGAGGGGGAGAAAAGAGGGGGACAGGGAGATGGAGAGGAGTGGGGAGTGATGGGGTGGGAGGAGGGGAGAGAGAAGGGTGGAGGAGAGAGGAGAATGGGGGGGTGGATGAGGGGAGAAAGATGTGGAGGAGAGCGAGAGAGGAGAAGGGGGAAGAGGTAGGGTGAAGATGAGAGTGGAGAGACGGGGAGGAGATGAGGGGGGGGGTGGGGAAGAGGGATGGGGAGAGAGTAGGGGGTAGAGGAGGGGAGGAGTAGAGAGGGAGATGGGGAGAGATGAGGATGGAGAGGAGGAGGAAGGTGGAGGAGGCAACTAGCACAGTGATGAAACAGCAGCGCGCACACACACACACACTGTGCGGCCTCTCAAGAGAGCTGATCAGTGCGAGGGGTAACCCGTCTGCGCTGCGCTCAGTGGGGACGTGGCGTTTCCATCTCTCGAGGTCGGGAAGCAAAAACAAACAGTACTTTTGATCATCAGATCCGGCTCTGCTCCTCACCTAGAAGCCTTTGGAGGGGAGACAGTCATTCTAAACACAACGTCTGTCTGTGTGACTGGGGCACCACTAAACAAGCATGGCTGGTATAACACATGCTGTGTGACTGGGGCACCACTAAACAAGCATGGCTGGTATAACACATGCTGTGTGACTGGGGCACCACTAAACAAGCATGGCTGGTATAACACATGCTGTGAGACTGGGGCACCACTAAACAAGCATGGCTGGTATAACACATGCTGTGTGACTGGGGCACCACTAAACAAGCATGGCTGGTATAACACATGCTGTGTGACTGGGGCACCACTAAACAAGCATGGCTGGCATAACACATGCTGTGTGACTGGGGCACCACTAAACAAGCATGGCTGGTATAACACATGCTGTGTGACTGGGGCACCACTAAACAAGCATGGCTGGTATAACACATGCTGTGTGACTGGGGCACCACTAAACAAGCATGGCTGGTATAACACATGCTGTGTGACTGGGGCACCACTAAACAAGCATGGCTGGTATAACACATGCTGTGTGACTGGGGCACCACTAAACAAGCATGGCTGGTATAACACATGCTGTGTGACTGGGGCACCACTAAACAAGCATGGCTGGTATAACACATGCTGTGTGACTGGGGCACTACTAAACAAGCATGGCTGGTATAACACATGCTGTGTGACTGGGGCACCACTAAACAAGCATGGCTGGTATAACACATGCTGTGTGACTGGGGCACCACTAAACAAGCATGGCTGGTATAACACATGCTGTGTGACTGGGGCACCACTAAACAAGCATGGCTGGTATAACACATGCTGTGTGACTGGGGCACCACTAAACAAGCATGGCTGGTATAACACATGCTGTGTGACTGGGGCACCACTAAACAAGCATGGCTGGTATAACACATGCTGTGTGACTGGGGAACCACTAAACAAGCATGGCTGGTATAACACATGTTGTGTGACTGGGGCACCACTAAACAAGCATGGATGGTATAACACATGCTGTGTGACTGGGGCACCACTAAACAAGCATGGCTGGTATAACACATGCTGTGTGACTGGGGCACCACTAAACAAGCATGGCTGGTATAACACATGCTGTGTGACTGGGGCACCACTAAACAAGCATGGCTGGTATAACACATGCTGTGTGACTGGGGCACCACTAAACAAGCATGGCTGGTATAACACATGCTGTGTGACTGGGGCACCACTAAACAAGCATGGCTGGTATAACACATGCTGTGTGACTGGTGCACCACTAAACAAGCATGGCTGGTATAACACATGCTGTGTGACTGGGGCACCACTAAACAAGCATGGCTGGTATAACACATGCTGTGTGACACACACACACATGCGCGCACACAAAAAAAAAAGCAGAGCAGAACCACAAGCACGCTCTCACACGCACACACACACAGACACAAACAGACACACACACACACACAGACACACACACACACACACACACACACACACACACACGTAGACAGTGTATTAAACACCGGAGCAAAGGATTAGCTGTAAAACATGTAATCCCGGATACCACTTTCAGGAATACCCAATAACAAAAAACTGTTCTCATACGCCTCAAGTTGTTTCCTCTTACAAAAGTCAATGCTTTACGTCACACCAACAGCTGTGTAGTGATCTGAGGTTACACTTGACTTTTTTATAGCCGCTCATCGCACATGTTTCGTATACAACAGTGATGCGTGCAGTGTTGGGTTCCCATTGTCAATTTCAAGTATTGTGTCACTGTAAAAAAAAACTATTCAGTGGTAAATCCTACGAGGAGCCAGCTCATGGGCAACAAAAGGTCTCTGGCGGCTAGCTAGCGTCACTATTGTCCTCCAGTCAGCGACGGAGGGAAGACAATACCAGGGGAGAGGTTACAGAGCTTGACCCAACCTACCTTCACTCCACCTCCAGTAGACAAGGTTAAGATGGATGGCCCTAATTAAAAGAAGGGCCTCTGTTCTCTCTTCTTCTTCTCAATATCATCAGGTTCATTTTACAGGAACTTTAACAGGGCCTTTTGTGGGGCCATAATTATAGGGTGAACTGATTAGGGCCCCCAGAGGCAAGGAGGTGACAGACAGACTCGGCAGAGTAACCCAAGTAACCTTTCAATATTACATCTCATCCCATTGTTGGTGCAGCCAGCTCACTAATTACACAATGGTGGATTGTTATTTTTGTCATCTAGTCTCTCAATCTTTCTCTCTCGCTCTCGCTCTCTCTCTCGCTCTTTCTCGTTCTCTCTCTCTCTCTTACTATTGTAACCCATCTTTCTGTCTCTCTCTGTCCCTCTCATTTCTCTGTTGATCATATTACCAGAACAATATGAATATTTACAAATGTGTCTTCGACAAATTCTTGACAAAAGGTTATGGTGTGTGTGTGTTTGTGTGTTTGTGTGTGTGTGTGTGTGTGTGTGTGTGTGTGTGTGTGTGTGTGTGTGTGTGTGTGTGTGTGTGTGTGTGTGTGTGTGTGTGTGTGTGTGTGTGTGTGTGTGTGTGTGTGCGTGCGTGCGTGTGTGTGCATTTACATGTGCATTTGCTTGTGCATACAGCATGTGTGGGTGTTGGGTCTGCGTTTTCTAGAACAATGGCTGCCATGGTTTGCCATCCATTCCGTCCGGTGCGGTAGAGCCGCGGGCTCTAGACGAGCGCCAGATGACACGCTCGGCCCAGCCATTTAACGTGGCTCGCTATGCCAACCAAGAGGCCTAACCCCCGCCCGCAGCAAGACGTTATGGAGGGAGATATGTGTCAAGCACAGTGAAGAATAAACTAATCTGCCGTTTATTACGTGTGGGGTAACTTGAGCTTGGTGATTAAATGGAGATTTGCGTGTGATGCAGCCGGTCAGAATCGGGTCTATAAGCACACAGTAACAGGCCGTGCTCTGGCTGTCTCACTGTAGTAACATATGGGCCACTAAACGTGTGAAAGACTGTGATACTGACACTGACACTCACACTCCCTGCCTGGCTGCATGGCTTGCCAATCAAAGACCTTTCAGTGTGTCACAGCGAGCTGCTTAACAAAGGGTTTCTGTAGCTACCTCAGATTTCTGATATTTCATATTTCTGAGAAGTAAACTTTCTCACATCTTTACACAACAACAGAACATGTTGGGCTAAGTGATCATATATAGATCATGCGCCAGACAGCAGCTCTTGACATTCAAGGAGTTGGGTTTGGGATGTTTGATTGAGATGGGGGGTTGGAGAAACAAGGTAATGTTATTTTTTTAAAGCCTTCTCTGAGGCTGCAGAGAGCTCACTTCCACTGTAATCATCTGTGTGTGTGTGTGTGTGTGTGTGTGTGTGTGTGTGTGTGTGTGTGTGTGTGTGTGTGTGTGTGTGTGTGTGTGTGTGCGTGTGCGTGTGCGTGTGCGTGTGCGTGTGCTTGTGTGTGTGTGTGTGTGTGTGTGTGTGTGTGTGTGTGTGTGTGTGTGTGTGTGTGTGTGTGTGTGTGTGTGTGTGTGAGAGAGACAGAGCTCCCAGACACGCCTGTTTGATTGAGCTAAAGAGCCATCGTCACATTTTTCGCTGTCACTCCGAAGCTATTCGGAGCAGCATTAAAATCAGTTTAGCTCCCCGTGTACAAACACACGCACACACACATACATACATGCACACACACACACACATACATACATGCACACACAAGCACACACACACTCTGGCCTTCAACAGCAGTGAGTATGAGACAGACATGTCTTAGAGGAAGGCATGTTCTATTATTAGGCCACAGTCTCTACGACACGTCACCCACTTATTTACAGCTCTCCCCTCTGATAGGACTAGAGCAAACCAGAACCTTTTCCTTTATTTGACATGTTCTTCAAGATAAATATGGACCTCAATGTGACCCTACAGTGTGACCGATACTGTCAACCTCATTTTCGAACTTTGCTGTGGACACAGCCAAACAACGGAAGTGTTGGATTCGACTTCCACTTTACTTCCCTACTGCAGCAGTGCGCTGGTGGTAAACTAGACAGAGTCAATTATTAGAAGAGTATTTTATAGAGTGTAAAAGTCAAGAAAACAAGTGTAAGTGTATCAAGTTTGCTAACGATAGCGAGATCTACTAGTAGGCTAGTTCTGTTGTGATGATAATGTTAGTTAGACCTACTAGTAGGCTAGTTCTGTTGTGATAATAATGTTAGTTAGACCTACTAGTAGGCTAGTTCTGTTGTGATAATAATGTTAGGTAGTCCTACAGGTAGTCTAGTTCTGTTGTGATAATAATGTTAGTTAGATCTACTAGTAGGCTAGTTCTGTTGTGATGATAATGTTAGGTAGTCCTACAGGTAGTCTAGTTCTGTTGTGATGATAATGTTAGTTAGACCTACTAGTAGGCTAGTTCTGTTGTGATGATAATGTTAGTTAGACCTACTAGTAGGCTAGTTCTGTTGTGATGATAATGTTAGTTAGACCTACTAGTAGGCTAGTTCTGTTGTGATGATAATGTTAGTTAGACCTACTAGTAGGCTAGTTCTGTTGTGATAATAATGTTAGGTAGTCCTACAGGTAGTCTAGTTCTGTTGTGATAATAATGTTAGCTAGACCTACTAGTAGGCTAGTTTTCTTGTGATAATAATGTTAGCTAGACCTACTAGTAGGCTAGTTCTGCCGTGATAATAATGTTAGCTAGTCCTACTAGTATGCTAGTTCTGTTGTGATAATAATGTTGGCTAGAACAATAGTAGGCTCGTTCTGTTGTGATAATAATGTTAGCTAGTCCTACTAGTAGGCTAGTTATGCTGTGAAAATCATGTTAGCTAGACCTACTAGTAGGCTAGTTCTGTTGTGATAATAATATTAGCTAGACCTACTAGTAGAGTAGTTCTGTCGTGATAATAATGTTAGCTAGTTCTAATAGTAGGGTAGTTATGTTGTGATAATAATGTTGGCTAGAACCATAGTAGGCTCGTTTTGTTGTGATAATACTGTTAGCTAGACCTACTAGTAGGCTAGTTCTGTCGTGATAATAATGTTAGCTAGTTCTACTAGTAGGCTCGTTCTGTTGTGATAATACTGTTAGCTAGACCTACTAGTAGGCTAGTTCTGTCGTGATAATAATGTTAGCTAGTTCTAATAGTAGGGTAGTTATGTTGTGATAATTATGTTAGCTAGACCTACTAGTATGCTAGTTCTGTTGTGATAATAACATTAGTTGTGTTGAGTTGATGAAGGCCCAGGCCATCCACCAAGTCAATAACTATAACTATAATGATTAACTAACTATAGGCGACATAACTATAAAACGTTGGTGAGCATCCACGCTAGAGGACATTTTATTGTTTATCGTCCTACACCTGTCAATCAACCAATCAACACAACCTAGCCTACTACACACGGTCTATTAATAAGGTGGTAACACAAGATCATTCATGAAGTCTCCAACACACAGATACTGGTTCAGTCCATTTATGAGGTCTCTAACACACAGATACTGTTTCTGACCATTCATGAGGTCTTTAACACACTGGTTCAGTCCATTCATGAGGTCTCTAACACACAGATACTGGTTCAGACCATTCATGAAGTCTCTAACACACAGATACTGGTTCAGTCCATTCAGGAGGTCTTTAAAACACTGGTTCAGACCATTCTTGAGGTCTCTAACACACAGATACTGGTTCAGTCCATTCATGAGGTCTCTAACACACAGATACTGGTTCAGACCATTTGTGAGGTCTCTAACACACAGATACTGGTTCAGTCCATTCATGAGGTCTCTAACACACAGATACTGGTTCAGTCCATTCATGAGGTCTCTAACACACAGATACTGGTTCAGACCATTCATGAGGTCTCTAACACACTGGTTCAGTCCATTCATGAGGTATTTAACACACTGGTTCAGACCATTCATGAGGTCTCTAACACACAGATACTGGTTCAGACCATTCATGAGGTCTCTAACACACAGATACTGGTTCAGACCATTCATGAGGTCTCTAACACACAGATACTGGTCCAGACCATTCATGAGGTCTCTAACACACAGATACTGGTTCAGTCCATTCATGAGGTCTTTAACACACTGGTTCAGACCATTCATGAGGTCTCTAACACACAGATACTGGTCCAGACCATTCATGAGGTCTCCAACACACAGATACTTGTTCAGTCCATTCATGAGGTATTTAACACACTGGTTCAGACCATTCATGAGGTCTCTAACACACAGATACTGGTTCAGACCATTCAAGAGGTCTCTAACACACAGATACTGGTCCAGACCATTCATGAGGTCTCTAACACACAGATACTGGTTCAGTCCATTCATGAGGTCTTAACACACTGGTTCAGACCATTTGTGAGGTCTCTAACACACAGATACTGGTTCAGTCCATTCATGAGGTCTCTAACACACAGATACTGGTTCAGACCATTCATGAGGTCTCGAACACACAGATACTGGTTCAGTCCATTCATGAGGTCTCTAACACACAGATACTGGTTCAGACCATTCATGAGGTCTCTAACACACAGATACTGGTTCAGTCCATTCATGAGGTCTCTAACACACAGATACTGGTTCAGACCATTCAGTGCTACTGAATAATACTTCAATGTACATGTAGGCCTAAAGAAGAAGAATACAGTAACTGGTATTTAAATGTAGGGATTCAACAACAAACACTGTTTAGCCTTTGCATCTTTTACAGTATGTCATTGCATCTCCATGTCTGTCCTGTGTAACTATTTGCAAATGCAGTGTAACAATGTTGTCATAACAGGACAAAAGTGATCACACTAATGTGCTTTCTCTCCTAAACTTTCCCCAACATGCATTTTCTATTTCATTTGAATAACCACTCAAAAGCCTGGCATTTAGAAGGCATATTCATTTCAAAATAAGTGCATCTAGCCTGCCTAATTTGGCAACCATTTGGATTCGTTATGGGGCTTCTCTCTGCAGTTTAGGCAAACAAGGCTAATGTATCAGATAACAGAAACATGCTACTACAGGGATTTCTAATGGCGCGCATATGAATTATGATAATGCTCGAGCGCAGAGGAAGTTGTATTCATATTTCCCGCGTTTGGCCTCAGCATTTTATAAGCGTTCGAAAATGAGGTGGATAAGAGTGACAGGTAATTTAAGGAGTGTGTTGTAATGTTGAGTTGTATTGAGTTGTATTAGCCCATTATGACATCAGTTGGCTTGCAGGCCTAGTAGTGTCGTATCAGTGTGTCAATAATCAGCTGTTTGCTTGGAGGCCTAGTAGTGCTGTATAGTATCAGTGTGTTAATAATCAGCTGTAGAATCATGGCAGCCCTGCAGCCCAGCCTGCATCAGTCTTATCAAAGCCTCAGTCAAAACCATTTAGACACTCATTTAAATCACTTACCAGCCAATAGGCTCACTTTACCGGCTCACTTTATTACAGTGTTTTGGACAGGCCCTCTTTTGTCAGCTAACATTTTTTGAGAGTCTTGCCGATCACAGCTAATAATGTGTCTGATAAGATACGCTCTCTTTAGTGCCTCTCAGCTCAGTCAAACACGAGAGGGATTTTACCCTCCTAGTCATGTCAATACTATCCTTTGTGAGCAACTGTGTCCAAGTCCAAGTCAACACACCTGAGCACTTCAGTTCAGAGTACCTACAGGGAACTCCTCTACCGCTTCGGGTCCCAAATGGCACACCTTTCTCTTTAGAGTGCAACTTTTGACCAGAGTTCTATGGGCAGTGGTCAAAAGTAGTGTACTAAATAGGTCATATGGTGCTATTTGGGATGCCCCCTATCTCTGCAAGATGTTACCCTCCAACCTCCACCAGAACAACAGGCCAGTCTTTGTACCTGCCGTACCCTACTAATGACGGAGCTCTCAACAAGCCCTCCTGACAGCTTGGTGAGACTTTGAAGAATTCATAACGAAGCGTTGCCTAAGATTAGCACAGGGGCGGGATGGCTTTGAAGAACTGCTCAGGTAGCAAGGCCCTAATTAAACCTGCCCTATTTTAGTTTAGTTAGTACAGCACACGTGTTGAGGAGACACGGGTGTGTGTGTGTGTGTGTGTGTGTGTGTGTGTGTGTGTGTGTGTGTGTGTGTGTGTGTGTGTGTGTGTGTGTGTGTGTGTGTGTGTGTGTGTGTGTGTGTGTGTGTGTGTGTGTGTGTGTGTGTTAGAGCTTGGGGTATAAACCCGAGCCCTATCGATACCGACCAAACCAAACACTTATCATGGATATTTGTCTGATATTGTTAATTACAATAAATAACCTATAGGGTCCTACCAGAGAAATATGAGGTTTTAAATTTAAAAGGTTAGCTAATATTTGTGATTGTTAATGGGACACTTGATAGCTACAATGTTCAAGTAGTAGTAGTAGTAGTATTAAGGGTAATGTAAAAACTAACTGTGGTGAACATTAATGTAAAAAACGTATCGTTAAATGTATCGTTATCGTGATAATTCTGTCCATTTACTGTGATATGGATTTATTTCCATATCGCCCAGCTCTAGCCCCTAATGTGTGTGTGTGTGTGCGTTCGTGCGTGCATAAATAGATGTGTGTGCTCATGAATTAATGTGTGTGTTTACATGTATTTGAGTTAGTATATGTGTCTATGTTAGTGGTAGAAGTATGCATATCAATGTTTTTGGGACAAGGGGAATGACCAGGTCAAATCTGCAGCTGCAGGGGCATGATGGGGCAGGGAGTAATGACCACAGTGTATGTGCACCTCAGTGTGACAACAGGTGAGGAGTGAGGAGCAGCCCAGGTGATCCCTGCACTCCCTATGACCCTCCTACAACCATCTCCCTCACCTTCTACCTACCCACCTACAGCCAGCACAGCCCTAACCTGTATGTGAGTGTCCACATGTTTGTGTGTGTGATTCAGTATGTGTGTGTGTTACCCCCCCCCCCCAGCCCAACCCTATCAGCACCCTTACAAAACAATGGGGGAATGTTCCGGCCTGTTACCATTCCTCTGTGACTATCTGATGAAGGAGAGCAGGAGATAATCCAAGCCTGGCCTTATCAGTGGCAGGATTCCATTTCCATATTCAAGCCTTTCTGGGTGATAACAGTCAAGGCCTGATGAATGTGTTTTAGGATGGCCTGATAGTTGTGGCCTAATGTTGAGTGGAGAGGAGGACAGAATGTGAATCACAAATGGCATCCTATTCCATATGTGGTGCACAACTTTTTACCAGAGCCCTGTGGTCAGTGGTCAAAATAAGGGAATAGGGTGCCATTTAGGACACAGGGCATCTTATGGAAGGCTAAACAAGAGGAGGCAGAGAGGGAGGAGGGATGAGAGATGAGGAGGAGGAGGAGGCAGTAAGAGGCAGGGAGGGGGGAAGAGGAGGGAGGAGGAGGGAGTAAGAGGGGGAGAGGGATGAGAGATGAGGAGGAGGACTGGACAGTAGCTTTCAGCAGGGCCGATAAAAGCTCCTTCCAGGAGATGAGGAGAGGTCTGTGATTAATGTGGATAAGTGGCTGGGGTCAGAGCCAGGCCCTTCGCTGCTGACCGCTCTTAAGAGAGGTCATCTCTACGGCCATCCATCACCCACGCCTCTTCACACACAGGGCTGGGCAGAGGGGAAGGGATGTCTGTACCCTAAAGAAATCTGAAGGGTACTATAGATACACATGCTCATAGATAGTCCTACTTATATGTACTATATATACATAGCACATAAACTTATACAGACACGTAATCGTTCACACTCCAACATATAAGTACAATTGTTTACCCTTCCACTCAAATACCCACCCATACACACAGACACACACACCCTCAAATACCCACCCATACACACAGACACACACACCCTCAAATACCCACCCATACACACAGACACACACACCCTCAAAGACATACGCGCACACGCACACACACACACACACACACACTCACGCGCAGACACATACACACCTCCTTGAAGACAGGCAGGACAGGTCAAGAGATGGAACTGGACACTGGACACTGGGTGGGTGGCACAAAAGGATCATCACTGACCACTTGAAGAGGACATCTGACCTCCATTCTTCACCCTGCCCGGCCTTGTCCTGTCCCCGTGGCCAGACAGACAGACACCAATGCATTATTAATCAGTCTCTCTTTCACTGCCTCTCCTTTATCAGCACGTTGACAATCACCATAGAGCCATTCCTCATTTATCTGGGCAGAAAGGGCCATTATACGTGACAGGACACAGCATGTGTATACAATAACACTGACAGGGCTTCACCTGACAGAGAAGATCTATTCATTTGAAAGGGTTGGCTGGGTTCTGGCTCTGTCCAAGGTAGCCCCATTAGATCAATGACTACTTGGCTGACAAAAAATACCTTTTGTATAGTTATAGCAGCAGTCACAGCAATAGCAGTGAAAAAGTAGGTCTACTCAGTTGTTTTACAACTCAGTAGCCCCATAGCATAAACTTGACTGACTAGTTATCTGTAGTGTTCTTATAATAGAAGTCACAGCAGTAAATGTAGGTCTACTCAGTATTTCACGAGACGTAATAGTGATTGTGGGTAAATGTACTATAATATTATTTCAGTGTTTTTCTCCCTACCAGAGTGCTGATGGTATTTGGGGGTGTTGTTGATATCTGTGTTTTGTTATCCTTGGGGACAACACAGAGGTGGCCCCTCTCCTCACTCTCTCCCTGGAGAGGACACACACCACAGGAGCTCTTTAAAAACACTTCATATTAAAACACACACACACACACACTCTTCCCCAGGCCCCTAGCGTTACACTGTAAACAGCTGGCTTGACTGATATTTTATTAATGCTGTTCTTTAATTAGTTTAATTACACACAGACACATCTGTTTTCTCCTGTTTAATATTGAAAAAAAAAATCCCAATTGCCATTTATGCATACGTAGAAATCCCTGCCCTCTGGCTTTGAAAGGAGTAATTGTATGGATTTCTATTGAAGGAGGGTATGCAGCTAACCTACGCTACTCAGTGGTGCCGACTGTGTGGTGAGTCAGTGTGTAGGTGGCTAGGTTTGTTTTACCTGTCTTTGTTATGTTGTCACTCTGTATACAGCTGAAAGCAGGGTGGTGCTATTTGTTACCTTGCCAGCATCATTTACTCACATAACGTGCTGTATTGTTCAATTGTAACATTGTGCTCTATAAAATACTATGTTCATTTGCTGACCTAAGCTGTCTATCCCAGCTGCATGTTTGTAACATTTGCTATACTTAATGTTTACTTCACAGGATAATGACATAAAAGGGTTTACCGAGTTTGCTCGGACAACATCCATATGTATTTCATCAGACACTTACAGCAGCTATGGGAACAGTAGTGCCATGTTACACTGTGATACACCCTCACCCACATGCCAAGATGCCACCAGATCCACCCAGGAGAGACCAGATTCCTGAAACACTCCTTAAATGTTCAGGCTTTATTTAGACGCTACAATGAATGGACAGTCAGCAGCAACACTATCTGTCTTATATGTCTCATCATGCAAGTGTTCTGTCAACATCGTTCCTGTGGTGTGTGTGTGTGTGTGTGCTCCATTACCATCTGCACCATACCTGATTTCCAATATGGCCGCTCTACAAGATAGTTTGATTAAGTGGAAATACACGTTGTCAGACACTGATGTTGGGCTGTGATGACAACAGGAGTAAATGAGGTTTCAGAGACCTCATCTAAGTTAAATCAATATGGTGGCTGCTCCTCTTCAGCAGCGCCAGTGAGACAGGAGGTTTCTACCTTATCTGTTTCGTTAAAAAAATCAGAATCATTTGTGGATGACAGAGGGAACAGAGAGCTCCTACTTTTAGTGAAGCTGGAAGATGTCTGTCTCCACTCCTCATTACAGAGGGGTTTTGTCTATAGCGCCATCCATTCCAATTCCTACAAAATAAATATCTGCATTTATCTCCTCTCCTGCCCAACTGGTCAGCAGTATCACTCATTATCACAGACTGCTTTAAAAGTCAATTACAGGCTAAATGACCCGAGAAAGATCTCTCAAGAATGATGTTTCACACACTTTATCGATGGCAATAGCATTACAGCCGATTAGGGGGGTGAATTGTGCTCTTTTTGTAATGCAACACAAAGGATTGTAACTGGATCACTGTGGAGCGATTACTAGGGCCGGTCCCTGGACTAGCCTCGCTGCCTGGTGGACAGACTGTGTGTGTGTGTGTGTGTGTGTGTGTGTGTGTGTGTGTGTGTGTGTGTGTGTGTGTGTGTGTGTGTGTGTGTGTGTGTGTGTGTGTGTGTGTGTGTGTGTGTGTGTGTGTGTGTGTGTGTGTGTCTGCCACTGTGTATGTGTGTGGATACGTATGTGCATGTGTGCGTGTGTGTCTCTGCTAGACTGGAAACATCCCAGAATGCCCTTATCTCAGTCCAGTCGACCCAGAGTGGGGCTGGAGTTACACCCTGAGCAGGAGAGTTTGGAATGATAATGTGGTTTCACTAAATAGCCTGACTGAAAGGTCAGCTTCCACAGGGCCTCCTGCAAGACAAAACGGGCCCAGCATTGGAAATAGATTGACTATTTATTGAGTGAGGATAAAACCGGGGAACACATAGGCATCTGACACTTGGAATCTGTCCGTTTCTCTTTTTTCAACACAGACTGTGAGAGGGATGCAGAGTGAGAGGCACACAAACACACACACACACTCCACTGCACTGACTGAGTCAGTAACCAGTCAGCTACATCACTACTGATCCCCATAGCCATCCCCTTAACAGAGTGGTATGTTAAAACAAATGAGTGCATGGAGCCATGGGAGTATCCTCTCTGAATACGGGCTAGCTGCCTGCCTGCCTGCCCAACAGATACCATGACAAGTCAGTGAAACACAAACAGATAACACTCCCTAAGACTAGACTACATTCTGCCCTGGAGGAAAAAAGTCAAAAACAAAGGAGGAACAGCAATAACAAAAAGCTGTCCAATTCCTGCTGACTTACTAAGCAGTATTAGAGTGTGAGCCAAAGTCAACTCCTTGATTCTTGGAATAAATGCAATCAGCTCCAGTAGCATAGCGCCATCAATAATTAACAGTAATTAAGACTATGTACACATGCAAAATGAATTATTTAGGTTAGCCTTGATGCATTGACCTGCCCTGGGTGTTCTTGGATGTGATCTATCAGGACTGGGGTATAGATTCACAGAGGAAGCACAAGCATGCTGAGGGGGGAGACAGGGGGAGAGAGGGGGTAGATATGGGGGAGAGAGATGGAGAGAGGGGAGAGACAGGAGGAGAGAAGGAGGAGAGACAGGTGGGAGAGAAAGGGAGAGAGAGGGGAGAGACAGGGCAGAGAGAGCGTGAAGGAGGGGCTAGAGAGGGGAGACACCGGAGAGACACCGGGGAGGCAGGGGGAAAGGCGGAGTCTAGATACAGGAAGCTAGCAAACAAGACACTGGTTCTGGGTATACAGAACCTCTCCTATGTTACCAGTGTTTCCTCGCTCATCTCTGCTGATCTAAACCCTTCATCCACACGACAGTAGGTACTCCCTCTCCCTACAGCTTTGGGAATACCAACTCAATAACCAACTTCCTGTGAACATCACCTATCAGGATTATCTACCTTCTCTATTAGCTCCCCACCTCTCTCTCTCGCTATCTCTCTCTGTCTCTCTCTCTATCCCTCTCTCTCTCTCTCTCTGTCTCTCTCTCTCCCTCTCCTGGCTTTGAAATAACCAATGTATGTCAGGCCTCTGGGACCGCCGGCACTCTTCCAATGGTTCGACATTAACAATGTCTTTAATACTCGCACATTAGCGACTGCAATAATGAATGTATGAATAATCACCAATGTGAAAAGCATGATCAATAATTGTCTGAATAATGCCCATGCATAATGGAGGAGGAGAGTTAGCCCCGAGGCAGAATCTGGCGTCTCTAGCTCTTGTCCAGAACAACACAGAACTCAGGCTTTACATAGTAGTGAGAGTAGCAAGAGGCAGAGCCTGATCAAATGATGGCAACGCACCGCGCTGGCCTAACATCAGCCAGACTGCCTTTCTTCCTGAGGCAGATGGAGGGGGGGGGACAGAAGCAGCTTGATACAGGTGCTACTTTTGATGTGATCCGCCTGTGACGTGCTAACCTGGGCCTAGTTTAGTGTTGCTAACAGCGCAGGAAGAGGCTGGGAGTGGGCTGGGAGGAGAGAGACTGGGAGTAGGCTGGGAGTGTGGGAGTCCGTGGCTGGGAGAGTAGGGAGGACACTGGGCATTAGCATTCTACCCACTCCCCTTGCTTCTTCAGGGCTAATAAAGGAGGCCTGGCCTATCCTGGGGCCTGCGCCAGGGCTCTTATCTAGATTAGGGCCCTTATCACACACCACCTGCATGGTGCAGAGGAGCAGCCTAAATGCCATTCATATGTAGATCTAGCCACACCAGGGCCTGGCTGTCACTTCTCATCTCAAATCATTCATTACTGTTCTGGGAGCATAGCTAATGTTGTTGTTGTTGTTGTTGTTTTTGGGGTGTAATGTTGGCCTAATTACATGTTTAATCTTTGCTACAGTACTAATAGTGGTGGTTGGGCAGTGCTAGCTATTAGCACTGGCAGCAGCATTATGGTCAATGGGAAATATCAGGATAGAGGCTAATATTGGTGGAAGCATTAGAATGTATGGCTCCCGAAAAAGGACCTGTAGCGCTTCTACTAAATATGACATTCTGAGGATCACGACCATGGCCTATTGAGTCTCAATGAAGTCATGATGGAGATGGAGTAATCCATGATGGGTAATCTCCAGAGATATGACTCCTCCAAGCAAATAAACGTGTCCTGCATGATAAGGCTAGTCCTTCCTCCATATGAAATACTTTAACTAAGGCTATTGTGACTCCCAACTGTCCCTGTAACCCTAAAATAATGAAAACAACTTCACAAAAGGAGTCCACATACATTTGAAGAGATGCTGTGACCTGAGATCAGAGGAGGAGGATTTTAGGCTTCATGGTCAAGGGAAGGGTAGTAAAGTTGCGGGCCACAGTGAGAGATCAAATTGTCTGGGGGACATTATCTCCCTGAGACAGTGAGGAATGGAGGAAAGGGAGGCAGGGGGACACCTTAATGAACTGGGGGGAGTTTTTCCCAGCGCTCCCCTGCTCTGCCAAGGCCCTCCCAGATTCCTGCAATCTCTCAGTGTCAACATCTTTCTATGAAGCTGATTCAATTAAGATTAAGTCAGTGGTAGGGGGGAGAGAGTGACAGGGGTCCGTTAGATTTTTGTGATTGTCTTTTTTCTTTGTTTTTCCAGACTCAGGTTACTGCCACGGCTGGCTTGCCACTCTGCTGTAGTAAAGAGAGGAGGCTATGGTGTAGCTTTGTCCACCCAGCCGTCTCTATAGACAGGACCCCCGTCGCCAGGCAGCTAATATATCACACACTTTCTTATGATAGATTATGCTGTCCTTTGTGTGTGTGTGTGTGTGTGTGTGTGTGTGTGTGTGTGTGTGTGTGTGTGTGTGTGTGTGTGTGTGTGTGTGCGTGCGTGCGTGTGTGCGCGCGCGTGTGTGTGTGTGTACTTGTGTCTACATCTGTGCGTCCACTAACAGACAATTCTAATGATATTAGCAGCAGTCTAATCAGTCTTGCTTGGACATGCTCCACCATGCTGTGAGACTCCACGACCAGGGCATCAGAACAGGTATTTGTCTCCATTCACTAACTAACCCCTGCAACAGTATATCAGCCCCTAACAGCCACCAATTATGCATGCTCCACCAATTAAGGACCACTTAATGACAAACAGAGAGATGAACCTATTCAAACAGCTCAGGAGGGAGGGATCGGGACTCTCAAAAGCTAGCACAAGAGAGGTCAGGCTGAGGAGGAGTCTGTGGGTTGGAGGCCGAGCTGAGGAGCTGTGAATGAGATAAATAACCTTCACAGCCATCTTATATACACTATCCATGGCAGTACCACAATGTGTTGACCTCTGACCCTTTATGGCCCGTCGGGTGACCCTCCTCAGTCTGGGTTAACATTACACCCCGGCTTTACCCCACAGCTGCAGCTCGTTACAATGCACCATAAAAAAGTTTGCATCCAAACGAGGGGTGCTGAGCAGCCAATAAAAAGGGGTGTAAAGGGGTGAGGGGGCGAGAGAGGGATGGAGGGAGGGAGGAGGGGGAGATGAAGAGGAGGAGAATGAAAACAGAAGCATTAAGTCATTAGGGTCCATTGTTGGGCTCAAACGCCCACCACACAAGATCTCTGTGAATGGGAAATGGGGCTTAATGACCTGAAAACAACTTCAAAGGATGCTTTAGGAGAGGGGACAGCCCCACTCCACTGTCACTCTACCTCTTCTTGTTTAGATTGGTAATGTGAGGAAAGTCCAACTACCCCCAATAATGCCCCCAAAATACTTCCTACTGAAAGGCTTTTTTCATACCTTAGCTTGTGAAAACTATTCCCGAATCCTTATTGACATATTATCATAATTCAACTCTAAATACATTTTAAATACAGGTATTTAAATTGAGTTTTGTATGTGTGTATGTGCGTACTTGCTTCCTCTGTGTGTCTATTCATGAAGGCCTGCTACTCCCACCCCATGTTACATAGCTACACAGAACAGCTTTTAGTAGACTGTAACTGTTACTGGGGGCAGGTTGGCTTGAGCCACACTCATTTAGCTTGTGTGTGAAATTAGGGATGTTTAACAATGGCTTCCGCTGCCAGAACGCTCTGTGTCACAGAGTGGGCTGGCACATCTCCGGCCCTGTCTGTCACTCAGAATCACACACACACGCATGCACACTTGCTCGTACTCACACATACGAAAACACACATGCAACACACACACAACAACACACACAGCACACACACACACAGTCTAGCTACTTCAACCATTTAAGCCAGCAGTCTCCATGCCTCACAGAAGCTCAGCCAGAAAAGGGCCAAGCACATCTTAGTGTCCATTTAGTTAATGTATTGTCCACATAGCAGAAAGAGTGAAAACAAGGTGACCAGTACATAAGCATCCAGACAATCAATTCCTGTGCTGGGGTGGGCTGTATTGGATTGGGGGAGATTCAGGGGAAGAATAGAAACACTAAATATGTAGTGTCTAACAGGGGATCAGGAGTCCAATATATACATACGTCACCACTAACATTCATACTACAGGGAGGAACAGACCCAAAGGGGCTCCTCTGTGCTTTAGCCCATCCCCAGGCTATTAGACACACACATAGTAAATACACTCATTCACACCATTATTTGAACCATACAGGTACACTTCTTATACATTCTCCCCAAAACCACCTACATTGGGTGACATGTTTTACTGTTCACCAAGCCGCGACATCACACACAACATCCAAACAGCAGTGTGGAACAACAGAACAACGGAGGTGCTTCTCCTGGCTAGTCCAGATGTCAGTGAGAACTCTGTCCGTTACATTACAGTCTCTACAGCCCACACACACTCTCCTCTTCTACCCCCTCCTAAGTAGTATACTATACCTACCATATATAGGTATAGTGTGGACGTGTGTACATAAACTAATACAAACATCAAATCAAACACACCCAATCATATACAATTGTGTACACTTCCACTCAAACTTACACACGTCCACACACACACAGACACAGACGTACGCGCTCACGCACACACACACACATGCACGCACGCACACATGCACACATGCACACATGCACACATGCACGCACGCATGCACACACACACACACAGACAAACTTCTACACGCTCACGCAGACACACACACGCACACACGCACACACACACACACACACACACATACACATGCACGCACACATACACACACACACACACTTCCTGCTTGTTAGGGTCCCACATGATACACATCCACTGGTTTACTTTCTTTCAACATTTGCCCAAAAGAGGCCTGCTGCCTTCCTTTCCCTTGATCTCAGGGTAGTGCTTTAAAAACCTGGACTGTTTGATTCACCCCATTTTCAAAATGGTGAGCAAATGTTTCTTTAAGAGGAGTGTGTGTGTGTGGGGGGAGTGTGTTTGAGGGGGGAAGAGTGTGTGTGGGGGGAGAGTGTGTGTGGGGGGGAGAGTGTGTGTGGGGGGAGTGTGTTTGAGGGGGGAAGAGTGTGTGTGGGGGGAGAGTGTGTGTGGGGGGGAGAGTGTGTGTGGGGGGAGTGTGTTTGAGGGGGGGAGAGTGTGTGTGGGGGGAGAGTGTGTGTGGGGGGGAGAGTGTGTGTGGGGGGAGTGTGTTTGAGGGGGGAAGAGTGTGTGTGGGGGGAGAGTGTGTGTGGGGGGGGGAGTGTGTTTGAGGGGGGAAGAGTGTGTGTGGGGGGAGAGTGTGTGTGGGGGGGGGAGTGTGTGTGGGGGGGGAGTGTGTGTGTGTGGGGAGAGTGTGTGTGGGGGGAGAGTGTGTGTGGGGGGGGAGTGTGTGTGTGTGGGGGGAGTGTGTTTGAGGGGGGAAGAGTGTGTGTGGGGGGAGAGTGTGTGTGGGAGGGAGAGTGTGTGTGGGGGGAGAGTGTGTTTGAGGGGGGAAGAGTGTGTGTGGGGGGAGAGTGTGTGTGGGGGGGGAGTGTGTGTGTGTGGGGGGAGTGTGTTTGAGGGGGAAAGAGTGTGTGTGGGGGGAGAGTGTGTGTGGGGGGGGAGTGTGTTTGAGGGGGGAAGAGTGTGTGTGGGGGGAGAGTGTGTGTGGGGGGGAGAGTGTGTGTGGGGGGGAGAGTGTGTGTGGGGGGAGAGTGTGTTTGAGGGGGGAAGAGTGTGTGTGGGGGGAGAGTGTGTGTGGGGGGGAGTGTGTGTGTGTGGGGGGAGTGTGTTTGAGGGGGGAAGAGTGTGTGTGGGGGGAGAGTGTGTGTGGGGGGGGAGTGTGTGTGTGTGGGGGGAGTGTGTTTGAGGGGGGAAGAGTGTGTGTGGGGGGAGAGTGTGTGTGGGGGGGAGAGTGTGTGTGGGGGGGGAGTGTGTTTGAGGGGGGAAGAGTGTGTGTGGGGGGAGAGTGTGTGTGGGGGGGAGAGTGTGTGTGGGGGGGGAGTGTGTGTGTGGGGGGGTGTTTGCTGGAGATTGTGTGTGTTGGGGGGAGTGTGTGTGAGGGGGGAGAGTGTGTGTGTGGGGGGGAGAATGTGTGTGTCGGGGAGTATGTGTGGTGGGGTGAGAGTGTGTACAGGGGGAGTGTGTGTGGGGAGGGGGTGTTTGCGAGAAGAGTGTGTTTGGGGGCGGAGAGTGTGTTTGAGCCTGAATATGCTTTGTTTCCTTGTTGTCTGCAATTTCTTGGCACGGCTCACCAATCCGCCTATCTGGCAAGCGAGGTTCGCTGCTGCCAACCCACAGTAGGTATGAGACGTTTCAAAGAGCTCCTTTGATGTGAACAAAGCAAACCAGTAAAACGGCAATGAGAATAATCAGATATTACGGAGCTTTCATCCCTGGCTTGCCTGGGTTCATTATAAATAGTGAAATGTGCCTTTAGGCTAAGAACCAAGGAGACACAGTAAGACACCGAGGACCAACTTCATTGAATGAAGTCGAGCTTTTCCCCCTGTAAGGTTTATCATTTTTAATTTCCAGAAACCAATCTGCCACCGATCCTTCATTGAGATTTGGCATTGATTGTGTGTGCGACGCTGAAGCCCTTCCCCCTCCCCTGGCTGATACAGGCTGCTGTATTAAAGAAAAGGGCCTCTTCTCTAATTACATCCTCCCAGTCTAATAGAGGCACCCTGTTAAACAAACAATTGATCCCCACTTAACACATGTACCCACGTTAGTAAAACACAATTTGCCAATTCGCCAAAGGCAACAGAGACAGGGAGAGGGAGTCAGACAGAGAGAGAATAGAGAGGGTGAAAGACAGAATAAAAAGAGGGATGGAGAGGGAATAGAAAGAGTGAGAGAATAGAGAGAGAAAGAGAGAGAGAGAGTAAGAAATAGAGAGAGTATGGCAGGGATGACATTGTGTGTGTGTGTGTGTGTGTGTGTGTGTGTGTGTGTGTGTGTGTGTGTGTGTGTGTGTGTGTGTGTGTGTGTGTGTGTGTGTGTGTGTGTGTGTGTGTGTGTGTGTGTGTGTGTGTGTGTATGTGTGTGTGTGTGTGTGTGTGTGTGTGTGTGTGTGTGTCTGTGTGTGTGTGTGTGGGGGGGGGTGAGGGCTCAGGAAGGCTTGAGGGTCTGAACGAGGGGATGAACAGATTGCCTCTTGCCTTTTTGAACTTGGCAGCATGTTGGGAGAACAGGGGGGGAACAACAAAAGGTGGTAATGGCTTTATGGAAGACCCATGCTGACAGATAGACCATTATCATCCTGATTCACTGTGGAATGGAGAATAGCTCTGATCACTCAGACCCTGTTTATTTCCAAGGTCTCTTCCCCTTTTCCCCTCGACTGCCTTTAGCTGAATGCAAGGCCAACACACAACCCTAGTCATACTAGGAACCTCCATTATTTATAGAGCATACTGTAGGTAAAGGAGGAAGGAAGTCATGAAGTGTTTAAACTGTGTTAGTGTGGATAGTGGATATTTGTCAGTTTGAGTGTGTGTGTTAGTGGGGGGTGTACTCGTGTGAGTGTGTGTGTTAGTAGGGGCTGTAATTGTGTGTGAGTGTGTTAGTGGAGGATGTACTCGTGTGTGAGTGTGTGTTAGCGGGGGGTGTACTCGTGTGTGAGTGTGTGTGTTAGTGGGGGATGTACTCGTCTGTGAGTGTATGTGTTAGTGGGGGATGTACTCGTGTGTGAGTGCATGTGTTAGTGGGGGATGTACTCGTGTGTGAGTGTGTTAGTGAGGGGTGTACTCGTGTGTGAGTGTGTGTTTTAGCGGGGGGTGTACTTGTGTGTGAGTGTATGCTTTAGCGCGGGTGTACTCGTGTGTGAGTGTCTGTTTAAGGGGGGTGTACTCGTGTGTGAGTGTGTGTTTTAGCGGGGGGTGTACTCATGTGTGAGTGTGTGTTTTAGAGGGTGTGTAGTTGTGTGTGAGTGTGTGTTTTACTGGGGGTGTACTCGTGTGTGAGTCTGTGTTTTAGTGGGGGTGTACTCGTGTGTGTGTTATGGGGGGTGTACTTGTGTGTGATTGTGTGTGTTATTGGGGGGTGTACTCGTGTGTGAGTATGTGTTTTAGTCGGGGTGTGTGAGTGTGTGTTTTAGCAGTGGTGTACTTGTGTCTGAGTATGTGTGCTAGTGGGGGTGTACTTGTCTGTGAGTGTGTGTTTTAGTGGGGATTTACTTGTATATGAGTGTGTGTTTTTGTGGTAGTGTACTTGTGTGTGTGTGTGTGTGTGTGTGTTAGTGGGGGGTGCACTTGTGTGTGTGTTAGTAGGGGGTGTACTTGTGTGTGTCAGTGGGGGGTGTACTCGTGTGTGAGTGTTTAACTGTTTCAGTTTGTAAGTGACAGCTGAAGTGTCTGGGGTGTACATGTGTGTGAGTGTGTTAGTGAAGGGTGTACTCATTTGTGAGTGTGTGTTTTAGTGGGGGTGTACTTGTGTCTGAGTATGTGTGTTAGTGGGGGGTGTACTTGTGTGTGTGTGTGTGTGTGTGTGTGTGTGTGTGTGTGTGTGTGTGTGTGTGTGTTAGCAGGGGGTGTACTTGTGTGTGTAAGTGGGGGGTGTACTCGTGTGTGAGTGTTTAACTGTTTCAGTTTATAAGTGACAGCTGAAGTGTCTGGGGTGTACATGTGTGTGAGTGTGTTAGTGAAGGGTGTACTCATTTGTGAGTATGTGTGCTAGAAGGGATGTACTTGTCTGTGAGTGTGTGCTTTAGTGGGGGTGTACTTTTGTGTGAGTGTGTGTGTTAGTGGGGGGTGTACTTGTGTGTGAGTGTGTGTGTGTGTGTTAACAGGGGGTGTACTTGTGTGTGTAAGTGGGGGGTTTATTCGTGTGTGAGTGTTTAACAGTTTCAGTTTATAAGTGACAGCTGAAGTGTCTACACCAGTCTGTGTGCATTCCACTGTGGGTGTGTGTTTGTCTGTGTCTCTGTGGTATTTGTCTGTCTGATTAGGTGAGCTCTACTTAGAGGGGGGTAGAGGAAGAGGGTGGGTGTGTACTTGCATGCGTGCGTGTGTGTGTGTGTGTGTGTGTGTATGTGTGTGTGTGTGTGTGTGTGTGTGTGTGTGTGTGTGTGTGTGTGTGTGTGTGTGTGTGTGTGTGTGTGTGTGTGTGTGTGTGTGTGTGTGTGTGTGTGTGTGTGTGTGTGTGGGTGTGTGTGTGGGTGGGTGTGTGTGTGCTTGAGTGTCGGGGGTTAGTGTTGTAAACTTATCATCTCGTGATTACTTTTCACACCGCTCTACGACAAGTTAAGCCCGCTCTAATTACACCACATCTGTTGCAGCAGAGAGGTATTCTGGTCATGTGGTTTAACAAATACTTTCACATTCATAGTAGTACATACTAATGAGCTAGAGGGCCCAGGGCAACTCACATCTCTCCACAAAGATCAAACACCCAGGCAGCCTCACAACAGACCCAGGCAGCCTCCCTCCCTCCCAGCCTCACAACAGACCCAGGAAGCCTCCCTCCCAGCCTCACAACAGACCCAGGCAGCCTCCCTCCCTCCCAGCCTCACAACAGACCCAGGAAGCCTCCCTCCCAGCCTCACAGCAGACCCAGACACGCAGCCAGGACTCTGCCACAACAACTTGGCTTTGGAAAAAGACCACAAGAGCAAACGATACAAATGAAATGAGATGAACTATTGCAACAGTTCATGTGGACATTATGTTGCTGGCATGACAACAATCTGTAGGGGTTATCAAGGTAAATCACACACACATGCACACACACGCATGCGGGCACACACACACACACGTACATACACAAACTACATACAATGGTTTATCAAGGTAAATCAAATAATCTGTCTTGTGTAATTACTGTCTACAAATAAAGGTTGCCTTACCAACCGTGACTATCAAAATATGTGTGGAAAACTACCATCAATAAGTATCTGTAGAGTTGTAACCACCACAAGGACATCAGGCTGTTGTATAAATGTGATAAGGTTGTGCTTTAATAACCCAGTAAGCTGTGTGTAATGACTGTTGGGGAGACAGGGGATAAAAGGATTGGCTCTAACTGCAGGAGTTAGTTAAACAGGTGTTGGTAGTAGGAAACCTCCTGGGGAGAGGGACTAGGACTGACACACACACACACATGCGCGCACACACATACACAGACACACAGACAGACACACACACACACAGACACACACACAGGGGCTGCATGGCGAAGGCTCAGACCGTTGATAACACAGTCACGTGATCCCAGGAAACCTGTGAAGGATTAGCTGTCTGAAATCAAAATGTCACTCAGACAGATATGCATCTGCATCTGCATGTGTATCTACTTAATGGAGGACAATAAGGTTTCCTCTGCATCACCAGAAATGACACAACTAGAATGCACCGAGTTGGAGACTGATCCCAGTTCACATCCAGAGGCTGGTCACCAGTGGCTTTTATTAAACAAATTACCCAAAATGGCCTCAAATTGTTTTCCTGCACTGTTTATCTTAGGGATTTAGTAAATTGCCGTTGCTGGCTCTTTTGAGACGACTGTTAGTGATACATGACTTTAACATATGGTTCACTGCAATAGAGGAGCTTTAGTTTAGCTTGTGGTTTCTGACAGTCAACCTCAGCTGGGTATAAGGATCTGTTTTCCATAGCAGAGACATTCCAAAAAGGCATTATGTGATGTATCAAAAAAGAAAAACACAAGATGGGGGCACACACACACACACACACACACACGCACGCACGCACACACACACACACACACACACACACACACACACACACACACACACACACACACACACACACACACACACACACACACACACACACACACACACACACACACACACACACACACTGTCTTCAACACAGTGATTCTTCACCCTCTGCAGTCAAGTGACACACCCCCTAAGGATACAATATATCCTTATTGGCCAGCCACTCTATTAGTGACACGAGGTCACACTATGAATGTATGAAACTTATGAAGGCTCTCCCCACTGCTCCAATATGCAGAGAAAGAACAAAAAAAGATGTTGTGTCCTCCGTGTATGATTATATCTCCTACCTTCATCCTCCCGTTGCTGACCCAAGGGCCACTCTTTTATTGGCATCAGATGCTGCCTGCCTCACAATGTACAAAAGAGACCATTATTCAGAGCCAATATTAAAGCTGCCCTTCACATGCATGCAACATTACACACACACACACAAGGATGGACGCGTACACACACATACGGATGGACGCACGCACACACAGACACACACACGCACGTTCACATGAAATACGAACACAGAAAACAATGTATTGTATTGTATGTGTGTAGGGTATTCAGTACAAACGTATAAGCGCTGGCGCCTGTGCTAGATATAGGCAGCGCCGCAGCCCCTAGCCCAGCCTATATCCTGTCAAGGTAAATGACAGAGGGACAGAGAAGCTCTGTGTCCACCATCTCGTCTGAAATCATTAACCTCAAGGCAGTTGAATACCTTCACTCCAATCAGTTTTCTTATACCATCACTCTCATGTTGATCACATGTGGGAAACAAGATGGGCAAATAATGCTGATACTTCCATGTCAGCGCATGGAGTTTATGTGTGCCTGGTTGTGTGTGTGTGTGTGTGTGTGTGTTTGTGTGTGTGTGTGTGTGCGTGCGTGCCTGCGTGTTTGTGTGCGTGTGCGTCTGCGTGTGAGTGAGTGCCCGCGTGCGTGCGTGCGTGCGTGCGTGCTTGTGTGCGTGTAAGTGTCAACGTGTGTGTGTGTGTATAAAAATAATAATTTGGTGGGTGCTTATATTTTTCCTATTTCACACATGTGCAATTGTGTATTATATGCATATGTGAATTGTAAATATATACACTGTACATATACACAAAACTGCATCTCCCATGATCAACAGCAACCCTGGAGTAATTAGGGTTATGTGCCTTGCTCAAGGGCACATCGACAGACGTTTTACCTTGTCTGCTCGGGGATTCAAACTAGCTACCTTTCGGTTACTGGACCAATGCTCTAGTCACTCGACTGCCGCCCATTAAGTATGTGTGCATCTGTGTGCCCGTGTGCATGTGTGTGTGTGTGTGTGAGTGAGAGTCGGGGGTGAGTACAGCTATCAAATACTCTTTAAAGCTTGATTTCCCAGGGGAAATGACAGAGGTCATCTATTCGGCGATGGGATGAAAACAACATTTGCATCTGATTGGTCACACCCACGACATTAAAGTTTTAGCCAGACAAAAACATGTCAAAGAAATTTACATGGGAGCTCTGACAACCCTACAGAGTCGGGGACACAGCCCATTGCCACATCCAATTACAGAGGCTACTTTTATTGTGTGTGGACTTCCCATTTCCCATTCGCAATAAAAACAGAACAGGGAGGAGATATTTTTCTTTGTCACTCGCATTATCTCCCTCTCCATCCGTTGAGTGTGTATCAAGCTGCCAATCAGAATTAGGGAGGCATATGGCTAGCCAGGCCTGAGATGATGATTCGCCTGACTCAGCCCCCATGCATGGATTTAAATAATAAAAGAGAGATTTCTACTCCTCTGAAGGCCCTGAGCACCGTGCCAATAAGAGAGCAGGGAAATGGGGAAATGGCTGTGTGTTGAGAAATAACTGCAAATGGAGGGTATAATGAACACGTTTAATATTTCATTTCTTCTGGATGGAAAGATCTATAGTGGGTGGCTTTTTTTTCACTCTTCCCCGTTCTCCTGCACCATTTGGTAGAATTAGACTCTTTTTGGCCCAAGAAACCATGAAAGAATTACATCCGGCGGCTGCTGATGTGAGCAAGAGAGAGAGAGAGACAGTCTGACAGCATAAAGACGGTAATCATTTACAATTACACATTGCCAAATCCCTCATCTATATCCGTTCCTCCCTCTCATCTTCCTCAGATCAAGAGCTCAAATGAAACAGGGTAGAGTAGAGTCTGGAGGCTGGAGGCTGGGGCTGGAGGCTGGCGGTTGAAGGCTGGAAGCTGGTGGTTGGAGGCTGGTGGTTGGAGGCTGGTGGCTGGTGGCTGGAGGCTGGAGGCTGAAGACTGATTGCTGATGGCTGGAGGCTGGAGGCTGGTGGTTGAGGGCTAGAAACTGGGGCTGTTGGTTGGAGGCTGGAGGCTGGTGGCTGGTAGTTGAAGGCTGGAAGCTGGGGTTGGAGGCTGGTGGCTGGAGTCTGGTGGCTGAAGGCTGGGTCTGGATGCTGGAGTATGGAGGCTGATGGATGAAGGCTGGAGGCTGGGGGCTGGTGGTTGAGGGCTAGAAACTGGGGCTGTTGGTTGGAGGCTGGAGGCTGGTGGCTGGTAGTTGAAGGCTGGAAGCTGGGGTTGGAGGCTGGTGGCTGGAGTCTGGTGGCTGAAGGCTGGGTCTGGATGCTGGAGTATGGAGGCTGATGGATGAAGGCTGGAGGCTGGGGCTAGATGCAGGTGGCTGGAGGCTGGGGCTGGATGCTGAAGTATGGAGTCTGGAGGCTGAATGCTGGAGGCTGGAGGCTGGTGGTTGGTGGCTGGAGGCTAGGGCTGAGTGGCCTCCCTCCCTCCCTGCTCATCTGATAGGTAGGAAGTGCTTCATCCCTATTCACACAGTACATTATATTACATTTACCTTTGGGAACGCAGTATTTTGCAATCAGAGAAAAATACAGTCACAAAAAAGATATTAGCATCCATTGACAATGAACACATCAGGATAGAGATAGGTCAGAAACTGTACTGTAGTTTAAGTGAAACCTTATAATAAGATACAAATAGGTTTCCTTTGTCCTATGACTAAGAAAAATCATCCAATGTGTGGTTTGTCTGTGTGATTGTGTTTAATTGAATCTAAGTTGTGTAAAAACCTCACCATAACATTATCCTCCTATTACTGGAACCTGCAGTCTTTTGAGGTTTCAGAATGTAGATTTGTTTTTGCCCCGTCTTAAATGTTTCAAGAGCAGAACCTTTTTTGTACGACAAATAAGAAATGGCCTAAGTGATACAGTAGGTTTGGACTGTTTATCTTGCATTTGTTTATCTTTTCTTTGTTTTGGTCCGAGACATTTGAAATAGCACTAGGACCGAGCAGCGATTTCAAGGGGCTTTAGAAAGACAATACTTTTTGTTTTTACGGATGCGTAATTGCATATGATAGCTCTCTGCCTCACATGAATATTCAGTTAAAATACTACAGCCTCAAGTCAAAAACACAGTCAGTCTATTGAGGACAGCACTCTGAAAACCAACCCTCATAAGACAATGGGAGCGAAGCCAATCCCTGGCCCTTTCTAAGGACAGGGCCAGAGTATCTTGTTCTATGTGATACTCAGCTTGTTTGACTTTACACAAAGTATTAGGCCCATTTGCCAAGAACAGAGTGACATATTATTTTAGCCAGGGAGCCAATGGAATGGCTTCTTGTTGGGGTCACATGACATGAGTTTATTAGATAAACCCCCAACCAAGCAGTGTTCATCCCAATCCCCTTTAAGGCCCATTATGCAGGACACAAACCCAGTGTCTTTGAAGATTAACACTTTAAAACCAATTGGGAAGTTGTAAATCTCCGTGCTGGGTTCTGTCAGGGTTACCAGGGAGAGAGAGCCTCTGCCACGCTGTGGGAAACAACCACCTTTATCAATAATAAATATCACTCGGCTGCTAAACTCTCTTCAACTAGCTTTAGCATCTGTCCATAACTGCCTTAAGACTACGCTAATGAAGCCGTCAGAGCAGAGGTAACCCAAACCATCATTGCCTAACATGAATAATAATTATGGTCATGGAAATAATCTGAATAAAGTGTGCCAACAGCGTAGTATATCCAGTACATGGATTAGCAGTGATTCGTTAGGTAAGACATCGTAAAATAAATAGGGTGCAAGGAGTTATTTTCTTAGAAACCTTCTTCAAAGGAAGCACCATCAGACTACATTATGGAGGAACAAGGTCAAGTACAGACCATTAATTCAAACTGCTCCTAACACACACTTAGTACTGAGACCAATACACGTCAGCAGTTAAACATTTATTTTCACATGTCCTGGATTTGTGTGGTGTTAGTGATGATTACTGGATTCCTCTTTTTTCTGTACTTTTAATCTGCCTGGGAGTCATGCTGTATTCATGTCAGCATTTCAAATAAACATGTGTATTCATTTCATTTATTACAGGTAAAAACAAGAGGCAAAACAAAACAGATGAACTATACTGCAAAATCTTCAATTGTACTCAACTTGCAGAGAGAGGGGGGGGGTCTCAGGAGAAGACTGTACATTACTCTTCTTTTCAAGTGCTTATGAAAGCATTTATGAGATGAGCACAGTGAAATTAATAAAACCATGCCCTTTCATTTGGAATTGATTTGGCATAATGGTTGGGTAATTAGAGCGATGAGCATGCAGACACAATGCTGCTTGTCTGTCTAGGAACAGGAACATGTACAGTAGCTGTGTGTGTATCCAGCGGGGCCTGTGGCCTGTAGCCCCCATGGAGGACCCTGACCAGGTTAGTCTAGTTTGTTTACATGTGTTTCTATGGTACTTCTTGTGGGTTATACTACAAATCTGGATCAAGGAGTAAGCCAGCTAACTAACCTAAATATTTGGATATAACTTCAAATGGGCATGGTCCAATTGATTTAACAAACAAAAACACATACACAAGTTTAGATATTTTAATATACCAGAAAATCTGTAGTTATTTCTGTTTCCTTTTCAGCTGGCTAACTCATTGATTCTACTTTGTACCTCTGGTCTGTGGGCAGCTAGTGAGTCTACAGGAATGATGTATTTGTACAGAGGATTTACCCCAGTGTTTTACCATGGCCGTGCCTCACTGGGCCGTGGCTCCGGCAGACATGCTCTAACTTGGTGCCAAGCCCAGGCCCTCAGTACTTTTTCATCTGCATTTACATAACAATGGCTAACTGTGAAATTTATACAGCCGTTTTTTTATCTCAATATCAAATTATTTCTGGGTAATGTTATGGTTTTCTTCCGTCGAAGGAGAGTCAGACCAAAATGCAGCGTGGTAATTTACATACATGTTTAATAATGGAAAAAACACAAACAATACAAAAACAACAAACGGAATGTGAACACCTATACAGCCTATCTGGTGACAACTAACACAGAGACAGGAACAATCACCCACCAAACACTCAAAGAATATGGCTGCCTAAATATGGTTCCCAATCAGAGACAACGAGAATCACCTGCCTCTGATTGAGAACCGCCTCAGGCAACCATAGACTTTGCTAGAACACCCCACTAAGCCACAATCCCAAAACCCCATACATAAACACAACACAAAATAAGCCCATGTCACACCCTGGCCTGACCAAATAAATATAGAAAACACAAAATACTAAGACCAGGGCGTGACAGGTAACAGTTAAGTACCTTACTGTACCTTACTTTCAATCCAAATGGTCAAAAAGAAACAGAAATATTAATAGCTTCTTAGCAAGAACAATTTCTCAAGCAAGAAATTAGCTAGGACTGTCTGGGAGTGGTCTAAGTGGGAAAACTGAAGCTATCTGTATTTTGGCAGAGAGGTTTGAAGTTCTCGTTCTTATTGGCCTATTAACTAATTTATCGCCTGGTGATGTCACCAGGCAGACCAAAACTCTATCCCACCAAAACAGACAGAAATTTCAGGCGGTCTTTTTGAACAGCTCTTACACTATTATCATAATTTTAACAATTTCACAGTATTATTCTAATCTCATAGTGTGGAAAAATATATATATTATAATAATTTAAAAAAGAAACGACCCTTTTTCAGGATCCTGTCTTTCAAAGATAATTCGTAAAAATCCAAATAACCTCACAGATCTTCATTGTAAAGGGTTTAAACACTGTTTCCCATGCTTGTTCAATGAACCATAAACAATTAATGAACATGCACCTGTGGAACGGTTGTTAAGACACTAACAGTTTACAGATGGTAGGCAATTAAGGTCACAGTTATGAAAACCTAGGACACTAAAGAGGCCTTTTTACTGACTCTGAAAAACACCAAAACAACGATACCCAGGGTCCCTGCCCATCTGCGTGAACGTGCCTTAGGCATGCTGCAAGGAGGCATTAGGACTGCAGATGTGGCCAGGGCAATAAATTGCAATGTCTGTACTGTGAGACACCTAAGACAGCGCTACATCGAGACAGGACGGACAGCTGATCGTCCTCGCAGTGGTAGACCACATGTAACAACACTTGCACAGGATCGGTACATCTGAACATCACACCTGCGGGACAGGTACAGGAGGGCAACAACAACTGCCCAAGTTACACCAGGAATGCACAGTCCCTCCATCAGTGCTCAGACTGTCCGCAATAGGCTGAGAGAAGAGAGAAGGCAGGTCCTCACCAGACATCACCGGCAACAACGGGCACAAACCCACTGTCGCTGGACCTGACAGGACTGGCAAAAAGTGCTCTTCACTGCCGAGTCGCGGTTTTGTCTCACCAGGGGTGATGGTCGGATTTGCGTTTATTGTCAAAGGAATGAGCATTACACCAGGGCCTGTACTCTGGAGAGGGATCGATTTGGAGGCATAGGGTCCGTCATGGTCTGGGGCGGTGTGTCGGACTTATCGGACTGAGCTTGTTGTCATTGCAGGCAATCTCAATGCTGTGCGTTACAGGGAAGACATCCTCCTCCCTCATGTTGCACCCTTCCTGCAGGCACATCCTGACATGACCCTACAGCATGACAATGCCACCACCCATTCTGCTCGTTCTGTGCGTGATTTCCTGCCAGCGAAGAGCCAGGATATCAATCCCATTGAGCACGTCTGGGACCTGTTGGATCAGAGGGCTAGGGCCATTCCCCCCAGAAATGTCCGGGAACTTGCAAGTGCCTTGGTGGAAGAGTGGAGTAACATCTCACAGCAAGAAGTGGCAAATCTGGTGCAGTCCATGAGGAGGAGATGCACTGCAGTACTTATTAATGCACCAGATACTGACTGTTACTTTTGATTTTGACACCCCCCCCCCCCCCCCCCCTTTGTTCAGGGACACATTATTCCATTTCTGTTAGTCACATGTCTGTGGAACTTGTTCAGTTTATGTCTCAGTTGCTGAATCTTGTGATGTTCATACAAATATTTTAGTTTGCTGAAAATAAATGCAGTTGACAGTGAGAGGACATTTCTTTTTTTGCTGAGTTTATAAAACACAGGTCATTTTTGACTGCACCTAGGCCTTTCACACCTTCTCACAAAGCAACAGTCTTGAATGATGCAGAGGTCGTTGATTCTGCCTGCCCCAAGTCTTTAGTGTCTCTCCTGATGGAAACACAATGACACTAGGAGAGCTACATGAACACGAAACACTGGTGCCACCCTGGTGTGGAGCTAAATGGAAGTGGAAAAGCAGCAGAGAGTGTTAGTTATAAAGACGAGTGGAATCCACAGCTCCTTAATCTGAGCAAGCATCTGGCAGGTTAGGAGAGAGGAAGAGAGGAGGGAAGGGAAGAAGGAGAGGAGGAGAGTGAGAGTCAGGTGTCAGCCTGCTCATCCCCTGTTCGTGGAGATTCTGGGAGAGCTGTGCTCCTCTCCTTAATCTCATTGTCAAGAGTGAGCAGTTAGTGGGCTGGCATCAAGGCATCAGAGGTGTCTCAGTTGCGTGGAGATTGTGTGAGGTAGAGCCACCACCCCCCACCTCCACTATCCTCTCCTTGTTGTGTCTCTCTGTGATCTAGCAGTCATGTATGTGATTGGATTTTGGCTTAACAAAAACCTGAAATTACACACCTATTGTGCCCAGGCTAAGCCCGTTTTCACAGCGATAGAAGCAGGCTCGGCACGGCTCTCTTGGCTGCTGACATTTGGGATCCCGCCCCTTGTCCCTTCCAGGTTGTTGAAGGGAAGGGATAATAGGATTAGAAGGGAAGGGGGCTCTGGGAAGCATCGATTGCCACATTTGGTGGGCTGGTTAGAAAGGGGTCTGACTCGGGTCGCAGGGTACAGGATCAGTCATACCCAGGTGAGAGGTGGCACCTTTGCACTGCCAGGGCAGGAGGGTACAAGGGGGCACAGAGGGAAGGGAACGAGGGCCTTTATTGAGAGCCTGACACTGGACCATCTGTGACACTCCCCTCAGGCTATGCTTATGCTCATCACAGAGATTCTGATAACACTGAGTGTGACTAACATGCCATACAAATCTCCACATCCCAGGCATACAGAGAGAGAGAGGGGTGCATGAGGAGCCTCTCTCTCTCACACACCTCTCAGCAGTGGGGTGGAACAGGGAACAGGATCTGATGTGGGGGGGGGGGGGGACAGACAGACAGCCAGGGTAATGATGGGGTGAGACTGTGTATGTCAAGTATATGTAATTAAATGAGAAACTGGCAGCGGATGAGCCAAACATGCACTAGAGGGGGTCAAAGGTAAAGGGGAGGAGCTCAGTGGCATAATGCTAAGTTTTAATGACACAGGCCATATCTGTTACAGAGGACTGACTGAAGTAGGTGGATTTGAGCCCCCATATACTGTATAGGCCCTGTTTAGAGGAGTATGTCTATGTGTGTGTGAGAAGGGGGAGGTTTAAATAGAGAGGGACAATGTATCATGAAACACATTCCACACTGCATGTCACCTGAGATTGGCAGTTGGACAAAGTTAAGAGAGAGTACAACTCCTCTACCACTAACTGGTTGACTGAACCATGCTTTAATGTGATCCCTCGCTCCCTCTATTCTTCTTCTTCTTCTCCCTCGCTCCATACCTCCCCTGTCCCCCAGCTGCCATAAGAACATCAATGTGAAGCTCAGGAAATGATAGCTGACCCTGCATGACATATCCTTCCCTCCTATTCACTCAGACTGTTAACACCTTAACAGGGCAGGCCCCGCTCTCTCACCAGACAGAACATATGAGGGAGGGAGGGAGTGTCTGCGAGCGTGCATGCGTGTTTGTGTGCACGTGTGCACATCTGTGTGTGCATGTCTGTGTGTTGTACCCGTTCAACACATACCCCCCTTGGCGCATCCCTCCTCTCTCCTTGTTCATTTAACAGCCTGGACCCCCAACCTTAGTAACGAGACAAACATACTGACCATCCTCCCCTCCTCCTCCCCTCTTCTCCTCTCAGTGATGTTCCTCCCTCCCTCCCTCCCTCCTGTTCAGTCCTACTCCTCATTATGAAGACACAATGGGAAGCAGCGGCTGCCTCAGCCAATAGCACTAAATATAAATAATGCAAGGTCAATGTCCTTTCTCTCTTTTCTTCCCCTATTCCCAGAGGACAGGGGCAGGCCTGAGCCCTGACATACACACACACACACACACAAGCACACACACACACACACGCACACACACCTCTTTTCCACCGTCACGGCATCTGAGGTGCCTCTGCTGTTTCTGGAAATAAGAAGAGATGGAATAAAAACACTGAGTCTCCCTCCCTCCCCAGAGCCAGAGGGACAGCTTAGTCTTATCAGCCTCAGCCTGCTTATTAGATCCTCCAGGACACGCTACGCTCCTCACTTTACAACAACCTCCTTTTTCCTCTCCCTCTGTCTCTCTATCTCAGCCAGACCTAATGCCTAATGCCGCATCACACTTCGGTGAGGAGGAGGGGTCTTTCACCCAGACAGGTGCAGACAGGAGGTTGAAACTGTTCCTCTATTCTGAGACCTGAATCTAATGTGATGCTACTCTCTCACCAACAGACTGTGGGCTGGTCACAAACGTCTGTCCATACTAGAATTTACAGTAGAGGTAATGACAGTAATGTTTAATAAACCCTGTAGAATTATAAATCCTTGAACAACATCCACTACAGGTGGACATGTACGGTGCCTTCAGAAGGTATTCATACCCTTTGAATTATTTCAAATGTTGTTGTGTTACAGCATGAATTTAAAATAGATATATTTTTTTATTCTCTCACCCATCTACACACAATACCCCATAATGACAAAATGAAAACATGTTTTTAGAAATGTTATCACATTTATTGAAAATGAAACACAGAAATATCTCATATACATAAGTATTTACACCTCTGAGTACATACAAGTTATGATCATATTTGGCAGCGATTATAGCTGTGAGTCTTTCTGAGTAAGTCTCTAAGAGCTATGAGTCTTTCTGAGTAAGTCTCTAAGAGCTGTGATTCTTTCTGAGTAAGTCTCTAAGAGCTGTGATTCTTTCTGAGTAAGTCTCTAAGAGCTTTGAGTCTTTCTGAGTAAGTCTCTAAGAGCTGTGAGTCTTTCTGAGTAAGTCTCTAAGAGCTATGAGTCTTTCTGAGTAAGTCTCTAAGAAATGTGAGTCTTTCTGAGTAAGTCTCTAAGAGCTGTGATTCTTTCTGAGTAAGTCTCTAAGAGCTGTGATTCTTTCTGAGTAAGTCTCTAAGAGCTGTGAGTCTTTCTGAGTAAGTCTCTAAGAGCTGTGAGTCTTTCTGAGTAAGTCTCTAAGAGCTGTGAGTCTTTCTGAGTAAGTCTCTAAGATATGTGAGTCTTTCTGGGTAAGTCTCTAAGAGCTGTGAGTCTTTCTGAGTAAGTCTCTAAGAGCTGTGAGTCTTTCTGAGTAAGTCTCTAAGAGCTATGAGTCTTTCTGAGTAAGTCTCTAAGAGCTGTGATTCTTTCTGAGTAAGTCTCTAAGAGCTGTGAGTCTTTCTGAGTAAGTCTCTAAGAGCTGTGAGTCTTTCTGAGTAAGTATCTAAGAGCTGTGAGTCTTTCTGGGTAAGTCTCTAAGAGCTGTGAGTCTTTCTGAGTAAGTATCTAAGAACTGTGAGTCTTTCTGAGTAAGTCTCTAAGAGCTGTGAGTCTTTCTGCGTAAGTCTCTAAGAGTTGTGAGTCTTTCTGAGTAAGTCTCTAAGAGCTGTGAGTCTTTCTGAGTAAGTCTCTAAGAGATGTGAGTCTTTCTGGGTAAGTCTCTAAGAGCTGTGAGTCTTTCTGAGTAAGTCTCTAAGAGCTGTGAGTCTTTCTGAGTAAGTCTCTAAGAGCTATGAGTCTTTCTGAGTAAGTCTCTAAGAGCTGTGATTCTTTCTGAGTAAGTCTCTAAGAGCTGTGAGTCTTTCTGAGTAAGTCTCTAAGAGCTGTGAGTCTTTCTGAGTAAGACTCTAAGAGCTATGAGTCTTTCTGAGTAAGTCTCTAAGAAATGTGAGTCTTTCTGAGTAAGTCTCTAAGAGCTGTGATTCTTTCTGAGTAAGTCTCTAAGAGCTGTGATTCTTTCTGAGTAAGTCTCTAAGAGCTGTGAGTCTTTCTGAGTAAGTCTCTAAGAACTGTGAGTCTTTCTGAGTAAGTCTCTAAGAGCTGTGAGTCTTTCTGAGTAAGTCTCTAAGAACTGTGAGTCTTTCTGAGTAAGTCTCTAAGAACTGTGAGTCTTTCTGAGTAAGTCTCTAAGAGCTGTGAGTCTTTCTGAGTAAGTCTCTAAGAGCTGTGAGTCTTTCTGAGTAAGTCTCTAAGAACTGTGTGTCTTTCTGAGTAAGTCTCTAAGAGTTGTGAGTCTTTCTGAGTAAGTCTCTAAGACCTGTGAGTCTTTCTGAGTAAGTCTCTAAGAACTGTGAGTCTTTCTGAGTAAGTCTCTAAGAGCTGTGAGTCTTTCTGAGTAAGTCTCTAAGAGTTGTGAGTCTTTCTGAGTAAGTCTCTAAGACCTGTGAGTCTTTCTGAGTAAGTCTCTAAGAACTGTGAGTCTTTCTGGGTAAGTCTCTAAGAGCTGTGATTCTTTCTGAGTAAGTCTCTAAGAGCTGTGAGTCTTTCTGGGTAAGTCTCTAAGAGCTGTGAGTCTTTCTGAGTAAGTATCTAAGAACTGTGAGTCTTTCTGAGTAAGTCTCTAAGAGCTGTGAGTCTTTCTGCGTAAGTCTCTAAGAGTTGTGAGTCTTTCTGAGTAAGTCTCTAAGAGCTGTGAGTCTTTCTGAGTAAGTCTCTAAGAGATGTGAGTCTTTCTGAGTAAGTCTCTAAGACCTGTGAGTCTTTCTGAGTAAGTCTCTAAGAACTGTGAGTCTTTCTGGGTAAGTCTCTAAGAGCTGTGATTCTTTCTGAGTAAGTCTCTAAGAGCTGTGAGTCTTTCTGGGTAAGTCTCTAAGAGCTGTGAGTCTTTCTGAGTAAGTATCTAAGAACTGTGAGTCTTTCTGAGTAAGTCTCTAAGAGCTGTGAGTCTTTCTGCGTAAGTCTCTAAGAGTTGTGAGTCTTTCTGAGTAAGTCTCTAAGAGCTGTGAGTCTTTCTGAGTAAGTCTCTAAGAGATGTGAGTCTTTCTGGGTAAGTCTCTAAGAGCTGTGAGTCTTTCTGAGTAAGTCTCTAAGAGATGTGAGTCTTTCTGGGTAAGTCTCTAAGAGCTGTGAGTCTTTCTGAGTAAGTCTCTAAGAGCTGTGAGTCTTTCTGAGTAAGTCTCTAAGAGCTGTGAGTCTTTCTGAGTAAGACTCTAAGAGCTATGAGTCTTTCTGAGTAAGTCTCTAAGAAATGTGAGTCTTTCTGAGTAAGTCTCTAAGAGCTGTGATTCTTTCTGAGTAAGTCTCTAAGAGCTGTGATTCTTTCTGAGTAAGTCTCTAAGGGCTGTGAGTCTTTCTGAGTAAGTCTCTAAGAACTGTGAGTCTTTCTGAGTAAGTCTCTAAGAGCTGTGAGTCTTTCTGAGTAAGTCTCTAAGAACTGTGAGTCTTTCTGAGTAAGTCTCTAAGAACTGTGAGTCTTTCTGAGTAAGTCTCTAAGAGCTGTGAGTCTTTCTGAGTAAGTCTCTAAGAGCTGTGAGTCTTTCTGAGTAAGTCTCTAAGAGCTGTGATTCTTTCTGAGTAAGTCTCTAAGAGTTGTGAGTCTTTCTGAGTAAGTCTCTAAGACCTGTGAGTCTTTCTGAGTAAGTCTCTAAGAACTGTGAGTCTTTCTGAGTAAGTCTCTAAGAGCTGTGAGTCTTTCTGAGTAAGTCTCTAAGAGTTGTGAGTCTTTCTGAGTAAGTCTCTAAGACCTGTGAGTCTTTCTGAGTAAGTCTCTAAGAACTGTGAGTCTTTCTGGGTAAGTCTCTAAGAGCTGTGATTCTTTCTGAGTAAGTCTCTAATAGCTGTGAGTCTTTCTGAGTAAGTCTCTAAGAGCTGTGAGTCTTTCTGAGTAAGTCTCTAAGAACTGTGTGTCTTTCTGAGTAAGTCTCTAAGAGCTGTGAGTCTTTCTGAGTAAGTCTCTAAGACCTGTGAGTCTTTCTGAGTAAGTCTCTAAGAACTGTGAGTCTTTCTGAGTAAGTCTCTAAGAGCTGTGAGTCTTTCTGAGTAAGTCTCTAAGAGCAGTGAGTCTTTCTGAGAGTCTCTAAGAACTGTGAGTCTTTCTGAGTAAGTCTCTAAGGATTTTAGGCCCATGTGGATTGTACAATATTTGCCCATTATTATTTCAAAATAATCTCAAGCTTTGTCAAGTTGTTTGCTGATCATTGCTAGACAGCCGTTTTGAAGTCTTACCATAGATTTTCAAGCCGATTTAAGTCAAAACTGTAACTAGGTGACTCAGGAATATTAAATGTCAGCTTAGTAAGCAACTCCAGTGTATATTTGGCCTTGTGTTTTTGGTTATTGTCCTGCAGAAAGGTGAATTTGTCTCCCAGCATCTGTTGGAAACCTGACTGAACCAGGTTTTCCTCTAGGATTTTGCATGTGCTTAGCTGTATTCTTTGCTAATAACAAGCATTCACATAACATGATGCATCCACCACCATGCTTGAAAATAAGAAGAGCGGTACTCAGTGATGTGTTGTGTTGGATTTTCCCCAAACAGTGCTTTGTATTCAGAACATAAAGTTAATTTCTTTGCCACATTTTTGCAGTTTTACTTTAGTGCCTTATTGCAAACAGGATGCATGTTTTGGAATATTTTTATTCTGTACATGCATCCTTCTTTTCACTTAGGTTAGCATTGTGGAGTAACTGCAATGTTGATCCATCCTCAGTTGTCTCCTATCACAGTCATTAAACTCTGTAACTGTGAAATCCCTGAGCGGTTTCTTTCCTCTCCTGCAACTGAGTTAGGAAGTATGCCTGTATCATTGTAGTGACTGGGTGTATTGATACACAGTGTAATGAATAACTTCACCATGCTCAAAGGGATATTCAATGTCTGATTTATTTTATTTGACCCATCTACCAATAAGTGCCCTTGTTAGCGAGGCCTTGGAAAATCTCCCTGGTCTTGTGGTTGAATCTGTGTTTGTAATGCACTGCTCGACTGAGGAAACTTACAGATTATGTTACGCACGCCTCTATGAAGAGGGAACGCAACACCCTGCTACAACTAAACACTCCGTGAAGCGAAAAAGGTATGGACTGTATGTGTGAGGTACAGAGATAAGGTAGTCGTTAAACAATTCTGAAAAACACTATTATTGCACACAGATTGAGTTCATGCTTATTATGTGACATGTTAAGCAAATTTTCACTCCTGAACTTATTTAGGCTTGCCATAACAAAGGGGTTGAATACTTATTGACTCAAGACATTTCAGCTTTTCAATTTTTATTAATTTGTAAACATTTCTAAAAACATAATTCCACTTTGACATTATGGGTATTGTGTGTAGGCCAGTGACACAACATTTCAATGTAATCCATTTTAAATTCAGGCTGTCACACAACAACATGTGGAATAAGTCAAAGGGTATAAGAACTTTCTGAAGTTATTGTACATGCACCATCAGAGAGCCAGTCATTTCCTGGTGGCCCTATCTGAGGGATAACCTGTGGGAGGGAGGAGGGAACTAGGCAGCCAGCCTGGTGCTGCTGGGGGAGGAGATGGGAGATGGAAGGAAAAGTCAGGGCATGGTCTCCCAGCAGATCTCCTCCTCCTCCCCCTGATGCAGGTCAAAGACAGGCCCGGCCAGGAGGCTCTGCCTGGCCCTCAACCATCTGCCACAACCCCAGGAGCTATAAGCTCCCCCCACACACACACACACACACAGCCTCAGAGCTTAGCTTATCCCCCCAGCTCCATGCAGCCCAGCACCCAGTCTTGGAGAAGAGAAAAACAGCCTGTCATTCACAGTGCATGCGTGTGATACCATCACACATGCCAGTCATCCTGCCATTACTCATTTAATAATTAGTTGGGTGGTTATATTTGTCCTTTTTCACAAAAGTAAAAGTATGTATTATACACAAGTGTGAATTGGAAATGTATTTTTGCATATCCCAACTTCCCCTGAGACACCCTCAGAGAGTGGGGTCACAGCCAGGGTCTGCTATTATCAACAGCTGACCCTGGAGCAATTAGGGTTAAGTGTCTTGCTCAAGAGCACATCGAAGTGAAATATTGCAGTATCACTGTAGCTGCAATTTCATGGCCAAGTTTGAGGACTTCTTATCTAGTTCTGTTACAGGGCCTATGCCATCCAAAGAGAGGAGGTAGGAGTAGAGAGGAGGGGGGGTAGGAGGGTGGTTAGGGTAACCCTGGGCCACAAGTGTGGGGGGGGGGGGGGGGCAGTGGATGCCAGACCACCACCATGTGGTGTCTAAAGATAGCCTCTCTGGGGCAGCAACACAGAGGTATAATATCTCTGAGATTACTACCAGGACAAGATCCCAATAAAGGACACTGATTTACACCAACGCAAAGGGTTCCTGACTATGCACACAGACTCACACACACACAGGCTATCCCATTAGTTAAGATCCATCATATCCTCCTGATGAAGTCACCAGGGAACTCCCTCGGTAAGTCTCTCTGTAAATACAAACATGTATATTTAGGAGTGTAGCCATGCGAGAGGGATCCAGTTACTTAGGGGAGACGGGAGACTCAGGGTTTAAAATTAAAAGCTCTTAGTGGAGGTTTCATCAGTGGAGTGACACCCTAGCCCTCCGAGAGCCGTCAACGAGCGTCAGAGGCAAATTCCACGGATCCCTGCCACGTCCTCACCAATTCTCACTGCCGTGCCGGAGGCGTCTCAACGTCTGTCACTAAGATGCCACGGAACAGGGATGGCAATGCATTATGGGAATGGTATCAGTGTCAATTGTTGTGTCCCAAATGTCATTCTATTCCCTATATAGTGCACTACCTTTGACCAGAAAGTAGTGCACTATATAGGGAATAGAGTGTCATTTGGGACGTAACCAGTGTCTGCCCACATACTAATGGTGCTAACAATATGTCAATACCCTTACAGTCTTTATACTGAGGTCCTCGTAGTGAGGGGTCTTGGAGTGTTGTCAAGTGGAGACCTTCTATTATAATCTGACTAATTCAATATTATTAGTACACTGGTCAGACTAATAGTTGACTGTGTTTAAAACAGGTGAGAATAAGATGAGTGAGTAAGGTCGTTTGTGAAGTGTGAATGAAGAACAGAAGAGCATTATGAATGGTGTGAGAGTGATCCCCTCTCCAGTGGGCTTTATCCCTATTGATCAGGGAACCACCGCCACACCTAGGGTGAGTACAGATAACACTTCTATTCAACAACACACACAGCATTAACCAGGTCTAAGTGTGATAAAGTCACACCATCAGATAGCGTTAAAAGGGCAGCTAATGAGGCCAATTAGGACTCATAAAGTCCTGCTCTTCTCCTCTGAGGTGCCACCAATACAAAATGGACAACAACATGTTACCTGATGACAGAACAGGCTAGAGGAGACACTCCTTCACTAGTGCCCACTAGACTTCAGGAAGTGGAGGGTGATAAATAGGCAAAGAGACACTGATTCTAACCTTTAATCACTGACATTTGACCTCGAGAACTTATCTAGTGGACATTATTGTCCCTGTATCCAAGAGCCACACATGGGGGGGTTAGGTCTAATGACTGAGTGAATCAGGCCAGGGCAGGTTCAGGCTGGGGGCTGGAAGCTGAGGGCCAGCAGTGAGCTCCATGGCCCCTGAATGGTCTCCAGTTCCCTGTGCTACCTCCTGGCTGTTCCTTAATGACACCTGAGGCCCTGATGAGTGGGCCCCTGAACAGCCATAAATAAGGGCCGGGACATGTGATCGCGAGATATGGTTCTCTGCCTGTCACAACTTTCACCGCAAACTGAGCACCTGATACATCCCCAGCCCCCAGAGTTAAGGACCAGCATATTTCTCCCCTGCATTGGAAATCAATGAGCAGCAAATGATTTATGTAAAATATACTCTGTGTTGAATTACTGTCGGTGGAGGCCGGGGTATACAGGAACATGAACGCACAAATCATACACCAATGTAGGATGCAGGCGGACGGGGGCCGGGGAGGTGTGTGTGTGTGTGTGTGTGTGTGTGTGTGTGTGTGTGTGTGTGTGTGTGTGTGTGTGTGTGTGTGTGTGTGTGTGTGTGTGTGTGTGTGTGTGTGTGTGTGGTGTGTGTGTGTGTGTGTGTGTGTGTGTGTGTGTGTGTGTGTGTGTGTGTGTGTGTGTGTGTGTGTGTGTGTGTGTGTGTGTGTGTGTGTGTGTGTAGCAATGACTTTCATAAGAGCCATTCACAACTTAATTTCCTCTTCTTGGGACGATAACAGAGTAGAAAAATAACTTTTTGTTATAACTGCTTCAATGTTCTTTTGTTTTCCAGTTTAATCTATTTCCAGAATCTCCAGTGCTCCCTGAGTGCCTTAAAAGATGACTTGTCTTTCCCTGTTGACCCACTTAGCTGCTATTGATATTGGTATTGATTCTATCCGTTCTTACTGTCACAACACAGGGTAACGATGAGAAAGGATGAGTTGAGCTTTATTTTCTCTGAAAATAATCAGAGAGGCAACAGTATCATAGCTAGTCATTCACTGAGAGAACAGATACAGGGCCATCTATCTGGAAAGAAGATATCAACAGAGAGAAACAATCCAAAAAGCAATGTTCCAAAGACCAGGTTTGTATTCAGTATGGCAAAACGTTTTGCAACAGATAGCAAAAGTCTCTGTCCCAGTTTCACTGGGTTTTCCACCCACTGAACATGACCCAAAGCACAACTCCCTGTGGACGCTAGGAGAATGTGGAAGAGAAGAGAGGAGAGGAGCGTGTGTTGGGGGCCGATGGCAGGGTGTCTGGGGTCCTGTAGGGCTGCTTATTTACGACAGGCAGGGCGTAGGACTCCCACTCCCTCTGATCAGGGCTCCCAGGGCTGTCCCTCTGTTATTCTCCCCCCTCTGTGAAGCTTCCAGGCTTGGAACTGACAGAGCCATCCTTGACCTCCCTCCCCCAGCCAACCGCCTCGCTGGCTCACTTACAACAACATTTGTCATGTTCCCACATTATAAATCATTCCAGACAAAGTGAGTCTGATAACTGTAGCATTTCTGGAGGATGGTGCTCCTCTCTGATCTCCCTGCCAGACAGCCCACAGGCCACATAGACCACCAGGCCTGTCCTGTCCACCCATTGACCCAGGAGGGTACCCCTGGAGGTTAGCCCTTAGCTTTAGCCCTAGTCATGGTTTTAGACTTACCATTAACCTAGCCACTAGCATTAGCCAACAGCTACAGCATTAGGCTAGCTGATAGCATTACCCAACAGCTATAGCATTTGGCTAGCCACTAGCATTAGCCAACAGCTACAGCATTAGGCTAGCTGATAGCATTACCCAACAACTATAGCATTAGGCTAGCCACTAGCATTAGCCAACAGCTATAGCATTAGGCTAGCCACTAACAAATCTAAAACCCCTTTCTCACAGTGTAAAGGCTGCAGCTACTGAACTGAGGGGCCCTTGTGGGCCTTGGGGCCACTCATACACAGCAGCTCCACAAATATAATTTTCAATTTCCCATAGTCATTCAACACCTAAACAAAGTGGTGGGAACAAAGTGACTGTGGCGGTGTCATGGGAAATCTATGTGACAAGAGCAAGAATATGTTTGTTTAAACCTGCCTGGCAAATGAATGTTTATTTTACAGAGTCAAGTTCTCTAGCACGGAGCACTGTGACTCTTTTTGAAAGGATTGATTTCAGCTTTCTAGAACTAGAACTTACTGCAGATATGTCACAGAGTGAATAGCGTGTATTTTGTACTTACCTCTGACTCTCTTTCTGTGTTGGTGTGGCCAAGGATCCTAGAACCTATAAAGGAAAATAACTAGGTTAACTAACTATTACAATCCTGAGACAGATACACTAATAGCTTGTTTTCATTATTTCTATTGAAACATACATAGATAATTGCAGTACATACAGTACATCAATGTTGCATCGACATCTAATAAAAAGTTGATAGTATATCAATGTTGACTCACTAAATCACTACAAAATGTAGGTGAACATGTGTTGTCATGACATGAAATATGACTGTGTTAATGACACTAACAGGATGTGTTGTGTGGTACAGACAGGGGTCGTCCTGCATGGGGGTCTTCCCCCAGACACACACAGTAACTCAGGGCAGATTTATCACCTGAAGGGTTAAGGGTGGGACACAGGCTTCAGGGGGCAGCTGATCCAGGGAAGTTTGCTTTTACCTCTTTTCTTTTCTCCCTTTAGAAAACAACGAGTTCAACTTCACACAGGTTGCTCTCTGAGGACAAAGTCCATAAAGCAGCTAGAAGGACGCCTGCATTCCAAATGGCACCTTTTTCCCTACATAGTGAACTACTTTTGACTCCAGCCCAATGGGCCCTGGTCAAAGTAGTGCACTATAAAAGGAATAGGGTGACATTTGTGACACACCTTAGGAGGAGGTAGGTAGCTCTATGCAGCCACATGTCTGAGGAGTAATGTGATCCTGAGGGGTTTGACTGACCGCTGTTAACTTTTATTATAGTAAATACTACCAGTCACTTCTCTCATGTCTCACAAGGCCCCGGCTGGGTTTACGTTCAGCTTGTGTTTGATTAACCCCTGTGATACACTCTAGGCCCATTTGTACACACCCGGTACACACTTAAATGAAATACAAATGTCCAACCCATAAAAATGTATAAATACGTATTCCTACCTATACAGGCAAGACATAAATGCAGTGCCGAATACAGGTTATGAAAACATTCAGGAACGTACAAACAATCCTTCTGTTAGGTACTTCCATGGACAAACATGTAAAGAAAACACTCATATAAGCTAATGCACAAATGCAGGAACACACAAAGAAAACACAGCTCTCTACTAATCACTGTTCTGTGGTAATGGCAGCCTGTGTTGTGTTTCTGTTATGAGAGAGTGGCCTATGCAGACAGATATGCAGGCAGGCAGTGTGTGGATGAGGAGATCAGTGAGGTAGAGCTCCTGATTGATAAACTCCCTATCTGGCTATTTACAATCTGGCTGCAGAAGAGGCAGCTTTCGCCAGACAGAAAAGCAATTAATCTGCAAACGAGCTGGGGAACAGCCGGTCTGAGCATTGGAGCCTCCTACCGCCGCCGCTCTGGAGGAGAGATAAGGCTGCAGACGGCTATTTATTGTACAATTTAATTAAGTGCTTGTTAACGCTAGTTATCTTAACAGTCACAAAATTACCGTTGTAATGCATTTTGTTTGAGGAAAAATGGAGAGGGTTGGAGCACTTTATGAAAGAGCAGGGCACAGCTTGCCTTCATTTGAAATCCCAGTATAAATTCAGAGAGGAGGGAGGCGGATGCCACAATGATCTAAGCTCAGGCGCTAATGGTTATTTAATATGGCCATCAGCGGTCCCAAGTCCCCAGCATACGGCGCTCGCACAATAGCCTCCAAACCCTCTTTAACACTTATTTGAGATGACAGGAAAAATGAAACCGTTTGTGCTTTCAATGGAAAAGCAATCATTGGTACATTATACTCCGCTTGCCCTATCATGCTAATGCTCGGTAAAAATGTCACCAAATGTATTTAAAGGGCTGATGGAGTGTTGCCGTTTGATTCCTGTTGCCCGCCTGATTAATAAAAACCTTCAATTTGTATGTAAATGCAACCTGAGGCTCATATCATCCGCACACCTGCACCTGGAGAAAAATAATAAACTAAAGTTTAATGCGGCAATTATGAGAGTTTCTAGGGATTGTGACGGAGTGGAGAAGAGTAAGCGATCGGCGGGCAGAGTGGGCGAGTGGCAGAGAGAGTCATTGGCTGGCCTGGTGATGAGGGCTTACAGAGGGGAGCTGGGCGACCCGGATGAACCCGCTACAGGAGTGACCCGATGCACAAACATAACCTCAGCTCAGCTCGGAATGACTGGAAAAACAAGATGGCCGCCAATGCAGCACAAAACTACACAAGCAGATGCTGCACTATAATGGGCACTTCTATTGCGCCATACTAAATGCTGCTGTTCTGTTATCTTAAGCCATGTTGCAAATGCAGATGATTAAATATAGATGTAAATTATATTATATAAGCATGGAATTAACATATCTTAGGGCACAGAGGTCTTTTTTTATTTTTCAAGTAGCCAGTATTGTGCATTGACTAATGAAAATGTCAAAATACATTGTGGACATTTTATTTCAAAATCCGGTCCTTCCCTGTAGGCTATTATATTTCTGTCAATGGAGATATATCTGAATCACAATACTTGGCATAAAAACATGCTTGGGCCTATTATCGCTCAGCATGTGAACAGTATTGACATACCGTCAAGTTGTCCATGGCTTCTTTGCCCCAGTAATTGATTTGTGCATTCTGTTGTTACTTTTCTTTTCTTCTTTCACATCATACATCTCCAGCCTCACACCCGCATTTTCTCCCAGAACAAAGTCAAAGTCTATTGACTAATGCAAGTGGAGTAAAAGATTGCAGTGCCAAAGATTAAAGGCGGTAGTGTTGACTGAACCACAGAGGGTTGCTGCCTGCAGCGTTCAGCTCACCCACACCTATACAGGCCTCCCTCTTCAATGTACTTCCCTGACTGGGCTCAACAGCACAATGTCTCACCTTGATCACTCTGACCTGTCTGGATCAGCACTCCTCAGGCAGGCTGTGTGTGTGTGTGTGTGTGTGTGTGTGTGTGTGTGTGTGTGTGTGTGTGTGTGTGTGTGTGTGTGTGTGTGTGTGTGTGTGTGTGTGTGTGTGTGTGTGTGTGTGTGTGTGTGTGTGTGTGTGTGTGTGTGTGTGTGTGTGTGTGTGTGTGTGTGTGTGTGTGTGCGTGCATGCGGGCGTGCGTGCGTGTGTGCGTGTCTAATAATAATAATAATTTGTTGGGTGCTTATATTTTTCCTAATAATTTGGTGGAGGGAGCCCCCCAGCCTGCCAAATAATAATTTGTTGGGTGCTTATATTTTTCCTAATAATTTGGTGGAGGGAGCCCCCCAGCCTGCTGAATATGCTCTACTGAGTTCTGACCAAAACAATAAAACCTGTTCACACAGTGATGCAACAATCAGGCTTGAGTAGAAAGGCCAACAAAACAACATCCACAGGCCACACATTGGTAAACCATCTGACACAAAGAAAGACTGGCATTAAAAATGAAGCAATGAATGAATAACTAAACGTGTTGTTGTCATCTGAGCACCCCAGTATGCTTGATGGCATCCAATGGCCCAAACACAACAGGCAGGGACCTACAGTCCTTGAGAAGGAATCTGAATATGGTGATTTTTCTATGAAAAGTCTGAAAACGTTTTATTCTGTGACTGACTAGACTGAAGTGATGCGTTGAGACGATGATAATAGTTATCTGCTGTGATTATCTGCTGAGCTGTATAATGTAGATACAGCCGTGTGGACCAACTCTGGTAGAGCCTGCATCCCAAATGGAACCCTATTCCCTATGGGCCCTGGTCAAAGTAGTGTACTATATAGGGAATAGGTTGTCATTTGGGATGCACACAGAGGAAGAAGAAGGTCTCTGACTGCCTGCCTGCCTTCTCTCAAGTCTGTGCAGTGTAAATCCCAACCAGGCTAATGGCTTTAGACAGACGCCATTCACCCAGCCTAATCTCCAAGTCTTTCTGAAAATAACTTATTTTTGTGTCTGTTTGTAGATTGGATTTTACAGATCACAACTGCAAGGCAATAGCACTCCATCAAGTGTTCTTCTCATGAGAAGCGTATCGTGATCTCTAATAATATTCTGTATACGCTTTACCCAAGCGCTACCTTTAAATGTGATGGCGTATTAATATTAATATTTATGGACTGTTGAGGAGAGAGTGAGCCCGCCACCGAGCCGTCGCTGTCGACGTCTGAGAGAGAAGAGACGCTGTACAAACTTCCATTAATTCCTATGGAGGGGAAAGTCCAAATTAATTCCTATTCACATTTTAATGCATTTATGCTAATGCTAGGTGAGAGGGAATGGAGAGGGAACGGGGGCTAAGCCCACAGAAGGAAAAGGGGGTTAGAGTTCTGCACCTGAGAGAGTTCTGCCACGTGGGAAACAGGCTCAGAACCCGGCCCTACACTGCCCTTACAGACAACACTATTTACATACAGGACCGCTTCCAACTGCCAAGTACTGCCACCATGCAGTCAAATAAACATTACTATGCAGAATGAATGATGAATTAAGTGATATTGACATCCATGTGTAAGAATATGAAGCAATTTGTAAGCTATTTGTAAACACCTTTCCATACATGACCCACAAAGGACTAAACAATTATAAATCCTTTATAGAATATAGTTCAACCATGGAGCTGCACAGCTATTGAAATATAGTGCATACTATTACTTCAATACTTGTATTACCTCAATTACCTCAACTACCTCGTACCCCTGCACATTGACTCAGTACTCAATTACCTCAACTACCTCGTACCCCTGCACATTGACTCAGTACTCAATTACCTCAACTACCTCGTACCCCTGCACATTGACTCAGTACTCAATTACCTCAACTACCTCGTACCCCTGCACATTGACTCAGTACTCAATTACCTCAACTACCTCGTACCCCTGCACATTGACTCAGTACTCAATTACCTCAACTACCTCGTACCCCTGCACATTGACTCAGTACTGGTACTCCTCCTGTATAGCCTTGTCATTGTTTTTATTGTGTTACACTTTCCTTTTTATTTAGCAAAAACGTGTCTTACTTTTTTAACCATTGCATCCACTCTGATTATCATCTGATGAGAAATCCCATTCACACACCTCTGGTCTAGTTACTGCTCCCCTCCACCTAGCCTGGCTGCACCAGAGACTCAAGTCCATCCATACTGCTTTGTCCAGCTTGCTTAACCAGCCACCATAGAGCTGAGGCAAACACAAATAGATTGCCTTGGTAGTGAGCCTCGCCTCACCAACCTACTCCAACCATGCTGCTTTACAGAAGTAATCATTACATATTTACTTGGAGGACAAACGCCTGGTCTATCCTGATGGCCTGGGCTGCGTCCCAAATGGCACCCTATTCCCTATATAGTGCACTACTTTCGAAAGGGCTTTAGTCAAAAGTGGTTCATTATATAGGGAATAGGATACCATTTGGGACGCATTCCTAGTTTCCTATTCGTTAATGTCTCTGTGTTGACACCTAGGGGGTAATTGTCATTAATTGTGCTCATTTGGGCGGCAGGTCAGGCCAATCGAAGCGCAGGTGTTTGGGACAACCAGTGATTATCTCTAAACAGAGATTGGATAAAAACAAGAGTGATCTCCCCATCATAGAACCACACCACCACACATGACTGCTGTCCATTGTTTCTGCTTCTAACACACATTAGTAGATCATTTTGCCTCTCGACAAAGATAAATATCACAGTGAAATAGAGATGTATGAGCACCTCTACATTTCTGCACTGTGTAGAGGAGTATGTTTGGAAGTCTGGGTGTCACTGAAATGAATGAGACCTTTATACACAGACTAAGTGAGTTTAATTGAAGAATGAGGACCCAAAGAGGATGCACCTCTTCATCTGCTAGACTGAATCATTATCTGATTATTATCTTGTGATTATATCATTCAATGACTATAGATATACAGTATTTATTATGAATACGTTAAGAGCCATGACGTTAGTGAAGAAAATGTTAACCAATTACAAGACAGCATGCTCCTGTCCATATTCCCAACTAATTAGAATGCACAAAAAATATCAATATTTTCTGGGCTATTTTCAAGGGCAGCACACATAACCTCTACCCAGCAGTACCTCTCCCCAGCAGTATATCTCCCCAGGAGTACCTCTCCCCAGCAGTATATCTCCCCAACAGTACCTCTCCCCAGCAGTATATCTCCCCAGCAGTACATCTCCCCAGCAGTACATCTCCCCAGCAGTACCACTCCCCAGCAGTATATCTCCCCAGCAGTACATCTCCCCAGCAGTACCTCTCCCCAGCAGTATATCTCCCCAGGAGTACCTCCACCCAGCAGTATATCTCCCCAGGAGTACCTCCACCCAGCAGTATATCTCCCCAGGAGTACCTCTCCCCAGCAGTATATCTCCCCAGCAGTACATCTCCCCTGCAGTATATCTCCCCAGCAGTACCTCCACCCAGCAGTACCTCTCCCCAGCAGTACCTTTCCCCAGCAGTATATCTCCCCAGCAGTATATCTCCCCAGCAGTACCTCTCCCCAACAGTACCTCTCCCCAGCAGTATATCTCCCCAGGAGTACCTCCACCCAGCAGTATCTCTCCCCAGCAGTATCTCTCCCCAGCAGTATATCTCCCCAGCAGTACCTCTCCTCACCCTTACCTCTCCCCAGGAGTACCTCTCCCCAGCAGTATCTCTCCCCAGCAGTACCTCCACCCAGCAGTACCTCTCCCCAGCAGAACCTTTCCCCAGCAGTATATCTCCCCAGCAGTATATCTCCCCAGCAGTACCTCTCCCCAGCAGTACATCTCCCCAGCAGTACATCTCCCAGCAGTACATCTCCCCAGCAGTACCTCTCCCCAGCAGTATCTCTCTCCAGCAGTACCTCTCCCCAGCAGTTCATCTCCCCAGCAGTATATCTCCCCAGCAGTACCTCTCCCCAGCAGTACCTCTCCCCAGCAGTATATCTCCCCAGCAGTACCTCTCCCCAGCAGTACCTCTCCCCAGCAGTACATCTCCCCAGCAGTACATCTCCCCAGCAATATATATCCCCAGCAGTACCTCTCCTCACCATTACCTCTCCCCAGGAGTACCTCTCCCCAGCAGTATATCTCCCCAGCAGTACCTCTCCCCAGCAGTACCTCTCCCCAGCAGTACCTTTCCCCAGCAGTATATCTCCCCAGCAGTACCTCTCCCCAACAGTACCTCTCCCCAGCAGTATATCTCCCCAGGAGTACCTCCACCCAGCAGTATCTCTCCCCAGCAGTATCTCTCCCCAGCAGTATATCTCCCCAGCAGTACCTCTCCTCACCCTTACCTCTCCCCAGGAGTACCTCTCCCCAGCAGTATCTCTCCCCAGCAGTACCTCTCCCCAGCAGTATCTCTCCCCAGCAGTATCTCTCCTCACCATTACCTCTCCCCAGGAGTACCTCTCCCCAGCAGTATATCTCCCCAGCAGTACCTCCACCCAGCAGTACCTCTCCCCAGCAGTACCTTTCCCCAGCAGTATATCTCCCCAGCAGTATATCTCCCCAGCAGTACCTCTCCCCAGCAGTACATCTCCCCAGCAGTATATCTCCCCAGCAGTACCTCTCCCCAGCAGTACATCTCCCCAGCAGTACATCTCCCCAGCAGTACCTCTCCCCAGCAGTACCTCTCCCCAGCAGTATCTCTCTCCAGCAGTACCTCTCCCCAGCAGTACATCTCCCCAGCAGTACATCTCCCCAGCAGTATATCTCCCCAGCAGTACCTCTCCCCAGCGGTACCTCTCTCCAGCAGTACCTCTCCCCAGCAGTATCTCTCCCCAGCAGTACATCTCCCCAGCAGTACATCTCCCCAGCAATATATATCCCCAGCAGTACCTCTCCTCACCATTACCTCTCCCCAGGAGTACCTCTCCCCAGCAGTATATCTCCCCAGCAGTACCTCTCCCCAGCAGTACCTCTCCCCAGCAGTACCTCTCCCCAGCAGTATCTCTCTCCAGCAGTACCTCTCCCCAGCAGTATCTCTCCCCAGGAGTACCTCTCCCCAGCAGTACCTCTCCCCAGCAGTATCTCTCCCCAGCAGTATATCACCCCAGCAGTACCTCTCCCCAGCAGAGAAATATCACAGTAAAATAGAGATGTATGAGCACCTCTACATTTCTGCACTGTGTAGAGGAGTATGTTTGGAAGTCTGGGTGTCACTGAAATGAATGAGACCTTTATACACAGACTAAGTGAGTTTAATTGAAGAATGAGGACCCAAAGAGGATGCACCTCTTCATCTCACCTCTGTCCATCTGCTAGACTGAATCATTATCTGATTATTATCTTGTGATTATATCATTCAATGACTATAGATAGACAGTATTTATTATGAATACGTTAAGAGCCATGACGTTAGTGAAGAAAATGTTAACCAATTACAAGACAGCATGCTCCTGTCCATATTCCCAACTAATTAGAATGCACAAAATATATCAATATTTTCTGGGCTATTTTCAAGGGCAGCACACATAACCTCTACCCAGCAGTACCTCTCCCCAGCAGTATATCTCCCCAGGAGTACCTCTCCCCAGCAGTATATCTCCCCAGGAGTACCTCTCCCCAACAGTACATCTCCCCAGCAGTACAGCGGTATATCTCCCCACCAATACCTCTCCACAGGAGTATCTCTCCCCAGCAGTATATCTCCCCAGCAGTACCTCTCCCCAGCAGTATATCTCCCCAGCAGTACCACTCCCCAGCAGTATCTCTCCCCAGCAGTATCTCTGCCCAGGAGTATTTCTCCCCAGCAGTATATCTGCCCAGCAGTACATCTCCCCAGCAGTATATCTCCCCAGCAGTACCTCCACCCAGCAGTACCTCTCCCCAGCAGTATCTCTCCCCAGCAGTATATCTGCCCAGCAGTACATCTCCCCAGCAGTATATCTCCCCAGCAGTACCTCCACCCAGCAGTACCTCTCCCCAGCAGTACCTTTCCCCAGCAGTATATCTCCCCAGCAGTATATCTCCCCAGCAGTACCTCTCCCCAGCAGTATATCTCCCCAGGAGTACCTCCACCCAGCAGTATCTCTCCCCAGCAGTACCTCTCCCCAGCAGTATCTCTCCCCAGCAGTATCTCTCCTCACCATTACCTCTCCCCAGGAGTACCTCTCCCCAGCAGTACCTCTCCCCAGCAGTACATCTCCCCAGCAGTACCTCTCCCCAGCAGTATATCTCCCCAGCAGTACCTCTCCCCAGCAGTATATCTCCCCAGGAGTACCTCCACCCAGCAGTATATCTGCCCAGCAGTATTTCTCCCCAGCGCTACCTCTCTCCAGCAGTACCTCTCCTCACCATTACCTCTCCCCAGCAGTATCTCTTCTCAACAGAACCTCTCCCCAGTAGTATCTCTCCCCAACAGAACCTCTCCCCACCATTCCCTCTCCCCAGCAGTATCTCTCCCCAAAAGTACCTCAGTAGTAAGTTAAATGACGGTATCTGTACTCTACAGGAAGATCAATGTGCACTCCCCCCCTGCTGCTGCTGCTCTACACTAACCCTGAGACTGACATGCCTGTGACACTGACTCACAGAAAGGTAACAAAAAGCCCTTTTATAACCCAAAGCTGTGTGTATACGCCACACAGGCGGAGCGCAGACACACGGCACAAACATCCTCAATCTGCCCTAATGCCACAGCAGCATGCATAGTCTCTACTTCAAATATAACAACTCAGCTACATCGCCTCAAAAAGGCTGTTTACCGTCTACTTGCTAATTGGCTCAGTCACATGTGCCATCCACAAGCGCAAACAGAAAGGGACACATGTGTGTGTGTGTGTGTGTGTGTGTGTGTGTGTGTGTGTGTGTGTGTGTGTGTGTGTGTGTGTGTGTGTGTGTGTGTGTGTGTGTGTGTGTGTGTGTGTGTGTGTGTGTGTGTGTGTGTGTGTGTGTGTGTGTGTGTGTGTGTGTGTGTGTGTGTAGAGAGAGAAAAACACACAGCAGCAGCTGTACCATTAGCTGGATGTTTGAACAACCAGATATCACAGTCTCACGTCATTTCTTGGATAAATGTTTATTTGTGACGAGTAAACGGACATCATCTTCCAACGTTCTGTATTTCCCCACACCACGTACCTCCACATGGAGATACACAGTGATTTTAGCCCAGGAAGAGCGGGAGTCACAAAACCCTGATGGTGGCCCAACAACCAAATCTACCATCATGCACCATGGCAGCCCAAGCATCAATCATGTTCAACAATTGGAACTAGTTATTGCAAGTATTTTAACTGACGAGTCCCTGTATAATTAATGAAAACACAGTCTTGGTAAAAAGGAAAAAACTATGTTCACCTTTGTCTCAGGTACTGTGTCTGTATTCTACCTGCTGGAATGTACTGTCCTCTCAGTCTACCTGAACAGATACACTATATGGGAGTGGCAGGACTGCCAGTAGAAAGCTATGTGTACTGTCCTCTCAGTCTACCTGAACAGAGACACTATATGGGAGTGGCAGGACTGCCAGTAGAAAGCTATGTGTACTGTCCTCTCAGTCTACCTGAACAGAGACACTATATGGGAGTGGCAGCAGTGCCAGTAGAAAGCTATGTGTACTGTCCACTAAGTCTACCTGAACAGAGACACTATATGGGAGTGGCAGGACTGCAAGTAGAAAGCTATGTGTACAGTCCACTCAGTCTACATGAACAGAGACACTATATGGGAGTGGCAGGACTGCCAGTAGAAAGCTATGTGTACTGTCCACTCAGTCTACCTGAACAGAGACACTATATGGGAGTGGCAGGACTGCCAGTAGAAAGCTATGTGTACTGTCCACTCAATCTACCTGAACAGAGACACTATATGGGAGTGGCAGCAGTGTCAGTAGAAAGCTATGTGTACTGTCCACTCAGTCTAGCTGAACAGAGACACTATATGGGAGTGGCAGCAGTGCTAGTAGAAAGCTATGTGTACTGTCTTCTCAGTCTACCTGAACAGAAACACTATATGGGAGTGGCAGGACAGACAGTAGAAAGCTATGTGTACTGTCCACTCAATCTACCTGAACAGAGACACTATATGGGAGTGGCAGCAGTGCCAGTAGAAAGCTATGTGTACTGTCCACTCAGTCTACCTGAACAGAGACACTATATGGGAGTGGCAGCAGTGCCAGTAGAAAGCTATGTGTACTGTCCACTCAGTCTACCTGAACAGAGACACTATATGGGAGTGGCAGGACTGCCAGTAGAAAGCTATGTGTACTGTCTTCTCAGTCTACCTGAACAGAGACACTATATGGGAGTGGCAGCAGTGCCAGTAGAAAGCTAGCCAAAGCCTGGGAGAAAACAGATGGCATGCGGAAATCAGTAACCTCGCTCACAACTTCGCCCATTTTGTGAACAAATGAATCTGCTTCGAAAGTGTGTGTATGCGCGATCTGCTGACCTGCTCTTCCCATATGAATGTCCTCCCTCCGCCTCCCTCCCTGTGCGGTGTGTGTGTGTTTTATGGCAGTTGATGCGGGCGCTCCTGTGTGCTTTGATGTTTAATTCAGGGGCCCCGGCCCCTCAGAGGCAGAGGAAAAAGGGAGGAGAGGAGAGCGTGGGTGTGTGGGGACGGGAACTCACCAGGCAAGGCACAGGAGCGCTGGAACTCAGGCTTTTACCCTGACAAACATGGCAGTGTTACACACAGGCACACACACCACACACAGTCTCCGACCCTGTTACTAGGGCACATAATGTGATGGCAGGGCCAGGGGCGGGGCCAGAGCCAGGGGAGGGGGCAGGGGCGGGGCCAGAGCCAGGGGAGGGGGCAGGGTCTGGGCCAGAGCCAGTGGAGGTGGACATTGAGGAGGAAGGTGATATATAATACATTATGGAACCACTAACAGTCTGGTGAGCATGAATGACTTGGACCTGGTCCTCATCCTCCCGTCTTCCCTCTCCCTCATCTCCCTCCTCTCCCCATCCCCAGACATCTCCTCAGGCAGCTGGTGAAGGTGTTAAGCTGTTAGCCACAATCAAAGACTATTACTGTCTGCATACCATCAAACTGCTACACTACGCTGTCATAACCTTCACAATCCTTTTTCCTTCTTCTCTCCCACTCTCTCTCTCCCTGTCTCTCTCCCTCTATCTGTCTCTCTCCCTCTATCTGTCTCTCTCCCTGTCTCTCTCCATCTATCTGTCTCTCTCCCTGTCTCTCTCCCTCTATCTGTCTCTCTCCCTCTATCTGTCTCTCTCCCTCTATCTGTCTCTCTCCCACTCTCTCTCTCTCTCCCTGTCTCTCTCCCTCTATCTGTCTCTCTCCCTCTATCTGTCTCTCTCCCTCTATCTGTCTCTCTCCCTGTCTCTCTCCCTCTCTCTGTCTCTCTCCCTCTCTCATCACACCAAGTGCACTCTGAGATTTATTCTAGTGGGGAACAGCTCCAGCAAGGGGCTGGTGTTAGCAATTTATGGTTTAATAAGACTTACATAAGTCTTGCAGGTGTGCTTTACGTCCCCCACCCCAACCCATTTGGAGGATTTATGGGAGGCCTTTGGATTGCTGGCTGATTTAGAAGGCCTTTCTCCTGTCCCATCTCCTTGGTCTCTACACTGTCCCGGGTCCCAGCCACAGACAGCCATCAGCCCTCAGTGTGTGTGTGTGTGTGTGTGTGTGTGTGTGTGTGTGTGTGTGTGTGTGTGTGTGTGTGTGTGTGTGTGTGTGTGTGTGTGTGTGTGTGTGTGTGTGTGTGTGTGTGTGTGTGTGTGTGTGTGTGTGTGTGTGTGTGCTACACACCCTACACTACACTCGTCAGCCAGGGTTTGACTGGGGTCACGACTAACACTGCCAAGAAGGAAAAAGAGAAAGAGAAAATCACAACAGGAAAGCTATGTCTGACTCTGCATACAACTCTCTTCTGTATACTGTATGTATGTACACTCCTGCAATGCATTGTGGGAGCTGGTCCTGTTATAATGTAAGCACTGAGGCACAAATCAGAATGACATATGAGGTAGAGTGGGGACGGAAGTCCACCGAAATAAATATGCCAATGATGACTAAATCAGAACTGGTAGGAAAAGCTGTCTGAATGTCTGATGTGTTGTTCAAATCTGATACATTGATAAATCTCATACAACTGCATTGATAGGCGAGAGTGAATAGACAGCCTTTTGGCTGGCCTTTTGAACCTCTACCATTTACGATACACACAGAAACACACACATGCATTCACACTCTCACACACCCTTACACACAATTGCCTTTCAAGATGACAATGAAAAAGGGCCCTGTATGGAAATACTATGTGTAGCCAAATATGTATTCATGTGCCGAATCAGGCCTCAGCTGTTTGTCTTTAATATGGCAACTAAGAACACAGTCTAATCATCTCCAACAGCCTCTACAATACCCCACTGCTGCATGCTTCTGACTCTGACATGCATGTAAAGCACAGTGGCGTCTGAAAGCAAGGCTGGCTGATGAAAAATGGTGCAATCTCCATCCCCACTGGTGACTGGTAATTGCTCATCTGGGTAGGTACTAATTGACAAT
>NC_034181.2:76079472-76139472 GCF_002021735.2 Oncorhynchus kisutch | reverse complement strand
GGTTTGTGATGACGTATACTAGTGAACTGATGATGACCATGCTAATGTGCCCAGGCAGGTTTGTGATGATGTATACTAGTGAACTGATGATGGCCATGCTAATGTGCCCAGGCAGGTTTGTGATGACGTATACTAGTGAACTGATGATGACCATGCTAATGTGCCCAGGCAGGTTTGTGATGACGTATACTAGTGAACTGGTGATGACCATGCTAATGTGCCCAGGCAGGTTTGTGATGACGTATACTAGTGAACTGATGATGACCATGCTAATGTGCCCAGGCAGGTTTGTGATGACGTATACTAGTGAACTGGTGATGACCATGCTAATGTAGCCAGGCAGGTTTGTGATGACGTATACTAGTGAACTGGTGATGACCATGCTAATGTGCCCAGGCAGGTTTGTGATGACGTATACTAGTGAACTGATGATGACCATGCTAATGTGCCCAGGCAGGTTTGTGATGACGTATACTAGTGAACTGATGATGACCATGCTAATGTGCCCAGGCAGGTTTGTGATGACGTATACTAGTGAACTGGTGATGACCATGCTAATGTGCCCAGGCAGGTTTGTGATGACGTATACTAGTGAACTGGTGATGACCATGCTAATGTGCCCAGGCAGGTTTGTGATGACGTATACTAGTGAACTGATGATGACCATGCTAATGTGCCCAGGCAGGTTTGTGATGACGTATACTAGTGAACTGGTGATGACCATGCTAATGTGCCCAGGCAGGTTTGTGATGACGTATACTAGTGAACTGGTGATGACCATGCTAATGTGCCCAGGCAGGTTTGTGATGACGTATACTAGTGAACTGGTGATGACCATGCTAATGTGCCCAGGCAGGTTTGTGATGACGTATACTAGTGAACTGGTGATGACCATGCTAATGTGCCCAGGCAGGTTTGTGATGACGTATACTAGTGAACTGGTGATGACCATGCTAATGTGCCCAGGCAGGTTTGTGATGACGTATACTAGTGAACTGGTGATGACCATGCTAATGTGCCCAGGCAGGTTTGTGATGACGTATACTAGTGAACTGGTGATGACCATGCTAATGTGCCCAGGCAGGTTTGTGATGACGTATACTAGTGAACTGGTGATGACCATGCTAATGTGCCCAGGCAGGTTTGTGATGACGTATACTAGTGAACTGGTGATGACCATGCTAATGTGCCCAGGCAGGTTTGTGATGACGTATACTAGTGAACTGGTGATGACCATGCTAATGTGCCCAGGCAGGTTTGTGATGACGTATACTAGTGAACTGGTGATGACCATGCTAATGTGCCCAGGCAGGTTTGTGATGACGTATACTAGTGAACTGGTGATGACCATGCTAATGTGCCCAGGCAGGTTTGTGATGACGTATACTAGTGAACTGGTGATGACCATGCTAATGTGCCCAGGCAGGTTTGTGATGACGTATACTAGTGAACTGGTGATGACCATGCTAATGTGCCCAGGCAGGTTTGTGATGACGTATACTAGTGAACTGATGATGACCATGCTAATGTGCCCAGGCAGGTTTGTGATGACGTATACTAGTGAACTGGTGATGACCATGCTAATGTGCCCAGGCAGGTTTGTGATGACGTATACTAGTGAACTGGTGATGACCATGCTAATGTGCCCAGGCAGGTTTGTGATGACGTATACTAGTGAACTGGTGATGACCATGCTAATGTGCCCAGGCAGGTTTGTGATGACGTATACTAGTGAACTGGTGATGACCATGCTAATGTGCCCAGGCAGGTTTGTGATGACGTATACTAGTGAACTGGTGATGACCATGCTAATGTGCCCAGGCAGGTTTGTGATGACGTATACTAGTGAACTGGTGATGACCATGCTAATGTGCCCAGGCAGGTTTGTGATGACGTATACTAGTGAACTGATGATGACCATGCTAATGTGCCCAGGCAGGTTTGTGATGACGTATACTAGTGAACTGGTGATGACCATGCTAATGTGCCCAGGCAGGTTTGTGATGACGTATACTAGTGAACTGGTGATGACCATGCTAATGTGCCCAGGCAGGTTTGTGATGACGTATACTAGTGAACTGGTGATGACCATGCTAATGTGCCCAGGCAGGTTTGTGATGACGTATACTAGTGAACTGGTGATGACCATGCTAATGTGCCCAGGCAGGTTTGTGATGACGTATACTAGTGAACTGGTGATGACCATGCTAATGTGCCCAGGCAGGTTTGTGATGACGTATACTAGTGAACTGGTGATGACCATGCTAATGTGCCCAGGCAGGTTTGTGATGACGTATACTAGTGAACTGGTGATGACCATGCTAATGTGCCCAGGCAGGTTTGTGATGACGTATACTAGTGAACTGGTGATGACCATGCTAATGTGCCCAGGCAGGTTTGTGATGACGTATACTAGTGAACTGGTGATGACCATGCTAATGTGCCCAGGCAGGTTTGTGATGACGTATACTAGTGAACTGGTGATGACCATGCTAATGTGCCCAGGCAGGTTTGTGATGACGTATACTAGTGAACTGGTGATGACCATGCTAATGTGCCCAGGCAGGTTTGTGATGACGTATACTAGTGAACTGGTGATGACCATGCTAATGTGCCCAGGCAGGTTTGTGATGACGTATACTAGTGAACTGATGATGACCATGCTAATGTGCCCAGGCAGGTTTGTGATGACGTATACTAGTGAACTGGTGATGACCATGCTAATGTGCCCAGGCAGGTTTGTGATGACGTATACTAGTGAACTGGTGATGACCATGCTAATGTGCCCAGGCAGGTTTGTGATGACGTATACTAGTGAACTGGTGATGACCATGCTAATGTGCCCAGGCAGGTTTGTGATGACGTATACTAGTGAACTGGTGATGACCATGCTAATGTGCCCAGGCAGGTTTGTGATGACGTATACTAGTGAACTGGTGATGACCATGCTAATGTGCCCAGGCAGGTTTGTGATGACGTATACTAGTGAACTGGTGATGACCATGCTAATGTGCCCAGGCAGGTTTGTGATGACGTATACTAGTGAACTGATGATGACCATGCTAATGTGCCCAGGCAGGTTTGTGATGACGTATACTAGTGAACTGGTGATGACCATGCTAATGTGCCCAGGCAGGTTTGTGATGACGTATACTAGTGAACTGGTGATGACCATGCTAATGTGCCCAGGCAGGTTTGTGATGACGTATACTAGTGAACTGGTGATGACCATGCTAATGTGCCCAGGCAGGTTTGTGATGACGTATACTAGTGAACTGGTGATGACCATGCTAATGTGCCCAGGCAGGTTTGTGATGACGTATACTAGTGAACTGGTGATGACCATGCTAATGTGCCCAGGCAGGTTTGTGATGACGTATACTAGTGAACTGGTGATGACCATGCTAATGTGCCCAGGCAGGTTTGTGATGACGTATACTAGTGAACTGGTGATGACCATGCTAATGTGCCCAGGCAGGTTTGTGATGACGTATACTAGTGAACTGGTGATGACCATGCTAATGTGCCCAGGCAGGTTTGTGATGACGTATACTAGTGAACTGGTGATGACCATGCTAATGTGCCCAGGCAGGTTTGTGATGACGTATACTAGTGAACTGGTGATGACCATGCTAATGTGCCCAGGCAGGTTTGTGATGACGTATACTAGTGAACTGGTGATGACCATGCTAATGTGCCCAGGCAGGTTTGTGATGACGTATACTAGTGAACTGGTGATGACCATGCTAATGTGCCCAGGCAGGTTTGTGATGACATATACTAGTGAACTGATGATGACCATGCTAATGTGCCCAGGCAGGTTTGTGATGACGTATACTAGTGAACTGGTGATGACCATGCTAATGTGCCCAGGCAGGTTTGTGATGACGTATACTAGTGAACTGGTGATGACCATGCTAATGTGCCCAGGCAGGTTTGTGATGACGTATACTAGTGAACTGGTGATGACCATGCTAATGTGCCCAGGCAGGTTTGTGATGACGTATACTAGTGAACTGGTGATGACCATGCTAATGTGCCCAGGCAGGTTTGTGATGACGTATACTAGTGAACTGGTGATGACCATGCTAATGTGCCCAGGCAGGTTTGTGATGACGCATACTAGTGAACTGGTGATGACCATGCTAATGTGCCCAGGCAGGTTTGTGATGACGCATACTAGTGAACTGGTGATGACCATGCTAATGTGCCCAGGCAGGTTTGTGATGACGCATACTAGTGAACTGATGATGACCATGCTAATGTGCCCAGGCAGGTTTGTGATGACGCATACTAGTGAACTGGTGATGACCATGCTAATGTGCCCAGGCAGGTTTGTGATGACGTATACTAGTGAACTGGTGATGACCATGCTAATGTGCCCAGGCAGGTTTGTGATGACGTATACTAGTGAACTGGTGATGACCATGCTAATGTGCCCAGGCAGGTTTGTGATGACGTATACTAGTGAACTGGTGATGACCATGCTAATGTGCCCAGGCAGGTTTGTGATGACGTATACTAGTGAACTGGTGATGACCATGCTAATGTGCCCAGGCAGGTTTGTGATGACGTATACTAGTGAACTGGTGATGACCATGCTAATGTGCCCAGGCAGGTTTGTGATGACGTATACTAGTGAACTGGTGATGACCATGCTAATGTGCCCAGGAAGGTTTGTGATGACGTATACTAGTGAACTGGTGATGACCATGCTAATGTGCCCAGGCAGGTTTGTGATGACGTATACTAGTGAACTGGTGATGACCATGCTAATGTGCCCAGGCAGGTTTGTGATGACGTATACTAGTGAACTGGTGATGACCATGCTAATGTGCCCAGGCAGGTTTGTGATGACGTATACTAGTGAACTGGTGATGACCATGCTAATGTGCCCAGGCAGGTTTGTGATGACGTATACTAGTGAACTGGTGATGACCATGCTAATGTGCCCAGGCAGGTTTGTGATGACGTATACTAGTGAACTGGTGATGACCATGCTAATGTGCCCAGGCAGGTTTGTGATGACGTATACTAGTGAACTGGTGATGACCATGCTAATGTGCCCAGGCAGGTTTGTGATGACGTATACTAGTGAACTGGTGATGACCATGCTAATGTGCCCAGGCAGGTTTGTGATGACGTATACTAGTGAACTGGTGATGACCATGCTAATGTGCCCAGGCAGGTTTGTGATGACGTATACTAGTGAACTGGTGATGACCATGCTAATGTGCCCAGGCAGGTTTGTGATGACGTATACTAGTGAACTGGTGATGACCATGCTAATGTGCCCAGGCAGGTTTGTGATGACGTATACTAGTGAACTGATGATGACCATGCTAATGTGCCCAGGCAGGTTTGTGATGACGTATACTAGTGAACTGGTGATGACCATGCTAATGTGCCCAGGCAGGTTTGTGATGACGTATACTAGTGAACTGGTGATGACCATGCTAATGTGCCCAGGCAGGTTTGTGATGACGTATACTAGTGAACTGGTGATGACCATGCTAATGTGCCCAGGCAGGTTTGTGATGACGTATACTAGTGAACTGGTGATGACCATGCTAATGTGCCCAGGCAGGTTTGTGATGACGTATACTAGTGAACTGGTGATGACCATGCTAATGTGCCCAGGCAGGTTTGTGATGACGTATACTAGTGAACTGGTGATGACCATGCTAATGTGCCCAGGCAGGTTTGTGATGACGTATACTAGTGAACTGGTGATGACCATGCTAATGTGCCCAGGCAGGTTTGTGATGACGTATACTAGTGAACTGGTGATGACCATGCTAATGTGCCCAGGCAGGTTTGTGATGACGTATACTAGTGAACTGGTGATGACCATGCTAATGTGCCCAGGCAGGTTTGTGATGACGTATACTAGTGAACTGGTGATGACCATCCTAATGTGCCCAGGCAGGTTTGTGATGACGTATACTAGTGAACTGGTGATGACCATGCTAATGTGCCCAGGCAGGTTTGTGATGACGTATACTAGTGAACTGGTGATGACCATGCTAATGTGCCCAGGCAGGTTTGTGATGACGTATACTAGTGAACTGGTGATGACCATGCTAATGTGCCCAGGCAGGTTTGTGATGACGTATACTAGTGAACTGGTGATGACCATGCTAATGTGCCCAGGCAGGTTTGTGATGACGTATACTAGTGAACTGGTGATGACCATGCTAATGTGCCCAGGCAGGTTTGTGATGACGTATACTAGTGAACTGGTGATGACCATGCTAATGTGCCCAGGCAGGTTTGTGATGACGTATACTAGTGAACTGGTGATGACCATGCTAATGTGCCCAGGCAGGTTTGTGATGACGTATACTAGTGAACTGGTGATGACCATGCTAATGTGCCCAGGCAGGTTTGTGATGACGTATACTAGTGAACTGGTGATGACCATGCTAATGTGCCCAGGCAGGTTTGTGATGACGTATACTAGTGAACTGGTGATTACCATGCTTTTTCTGTTGTTTTTTTGTTTGCTATTTTGACCATAATTTACGTCAACGACACTATCAAATCTGTCATTTAAAGAGCAAGTTACTCCTCTGTTTCTGCCTTGTGAATTCTCAACCCTATAAGTATTGATTGGCTATACAATCTAGCACCACCAGAGGCAATGGATTAATTCCCTGGTAGGCTGGGGACAGCTAGGGGAGCGAGTGTCTGTCGGGGTGCTCATTGGGAGAATCTGACAGATACACAAAGATTAGCAGCCATTCACACGGGGCCGTGAAGTGGTCTGGGGGCCCTCAGAGGCAGATAAGAGAGGGGCGGGGACGGTGATGATGAGGCTGTATTGTTCTGTAAAAGGGGCATTTCTCCCTCCATATTCAGTGCAGCAGTTATGGAGCATGTATTAAGGAGCTGGGAGAGTGTAATCATTATTGGTTGTGACTGCGCTGACCTGACAGCTGGGCCCAGTCTTGCTCCAGTGCTTGTTGTACAACAACAGACATGCAGTTTGAGCACACAGACACACACACATACACACACACACACACACGTAGAGTACACATATATGCACAAGCACACACATGCAGACACACACACACACACATATACATATCATATAAACACAGGGAGGGGGTGTTAACATTTGCTCTATTTCAAAGTCAACTGCAAAATCTAAATCTAAAAACAATTACTGTTGGCTGCAAACAAAAGTGATGTGTCTGAGCCAAAACCAGCATGCTGTGCTGCAACTAGCTCTCACAGTCTCACTTCAGAATTAGACGTTCGTCCTTGCATCAAATTTCGAAGTTGTTACAAATGTCAAATTTCAAAGGGTTTAAAGTTAAATTAACCTCTTAACCCCTCATTTTTAAGGTTAGGGTTAACTATAGGCGTTAACCCCCAAAATCCTAAGGTTAGGTATTAACTCTGAAAGGTTAAGGTAAGGGTAAGGTTTGGGATAGGCTTAAAACTAAAATCTCAAAAACAACCTTTTTTGCTGGATTCGAAAATGCAAGCTTTGGCACCAGAGGCAGATGATAACAACTCTCAATGTTGCCCCTAGTGGACGGTTTCCACATCATCTCCCAACATCCTCAGACATGAATGGACGTCGAATAATGACTTCACGGGTAACCTAGCTGGCTATGCTAGGGCTGCTGAATGGGCCAATCTGATAAAATGGCACTGATGCTTTGTTTCCTAGTTATGATTTAAACAGTGTTAGGTATGCCCAATTAGCTTTGTTTACGTGGATAATATAAATATAGTCTGGGTGGTACGTTGTCATTTCACTTTTTATAGCAAGAGCCTGTTATTACTTCCATTCATAAGCCTACCATCTTTGTTGTCATCATAATAATGTCATGGCCTATTTCTGTATTTCAGATAATCATGCGTGTACAGTTGTACACACACGCGCACACATACACACTTTATCATTCGCTGCTTGGTATCATTTGTTCATTAATAAGGTCATGTATTCTAGGTGAGTACATCCTTCTCAAAGCTGCCTGCTGAGGTTTAAGTGGTGGTGGTAAAGTCTTCTCGGACCTCACTCTGTCAGCATGCTGAGAAACTCAATAACACGGACTACATTGACTAGCTAGGCCTACCATAGTACAACTGCTAGGCCTACATACTCATAACAGAACTGTTTGGCCTGCAGACACACCCAGAACCATAGCATAACTAATAGGTCTACACAGCACCACAACCATAACATAATTTCAGATGTAGGATCTTCATTTGATAACTCTTTTGTTGCTAAGCATTTTTCTGCACAGCAGGGGATGCAAACTTGTAGTGTATTTGAGTATTAAAAGGCTTCTGAAGTTTGTCATTTTGACTTTGAAATTCCAGACTTGATTTGCCCTAACGACAAATGTATCAACCCCTACAAAACTGTCCATGAATTACAATCCACATAATAATTCACATTTCCTATTGCTGCAGGATTATTTTCCTGTTGAAGCAAACTGGCTCAAAATAAGATTCTACATCTGTAATAGGTCTACACAGATCTAGAACCATAACAGAACTAACAGGTCTACGCAGACCGAGAAGGCTTACAGTGAGGGCCTACTGACCCGGCACCATAACAGAACTGTTGGGCCTACAGACCCGGCACCATAACAGAACTGCTGGGCCTACAGATCCAGCACCATAACAGAACTGCTGGGCCTACAGATCCAGCACCATAACAGAACTGCTGGGCCTACAGATCCAGCACCATAACAGAACTGCTGGGCTTACAGACCCGGCACCATAACAGAACTGCTGGGCCTACAGATCCAGTACCATAACAGAACTGCTGGGTCTACAGATCCAGCAGTATAACAGAACAGCTGGGCCATTTCAATTGTCATTCCAAACTATTTACTCTTCCATTCATGCATTTGTTGAGTAAAACTATAACTAGTAAGTGAACAAGTTTAAGAATGAACACTAAAGTAAGCTAAAGAAATGTAAATGCTTACTTTGTGTGTTCTTCATGTTTCTATGTCAGAGATTGTGACATCATGTTTCCATGTCAGAGATTGTGACATCATGTTTCTATGTCAGAGATTGTGACATCATGTTTCTATGTCAGAGATTGTGACAGGCAAATGTAGGTGAGTTTGACAGCATGATTTAACAGGGCAACCTGTGATTGCTACATCAAAAAAAATTATGTATGATACCTATTGATTCTTGAACAACTTCTAAATGCCTCATGAGCTCTGTTCAATTGTCTTACTCTATCAGAACCCAAAATATAAGTTTGTTTAACTACTTTGTTTGTAAATAAAGTAAAATTGTTAACAAACACTGATAGCCTGAAAACATGGTAAAAACTAAAATGTTGATATCATTAATGGTCAGCCCTTGCATCCATAGCTCTGTCTATGAATTTGAGAGAGGTTACATTTCTCCAGCCCCATCCCTCAGCTATTTATTTACCAAATCATTGTCAGGGGGACCACTTTGGTATTTTTTGAACTGCAGATTTCCCTTATAAGGTTCATTACAAGAGACAGTCACTCAAGACTGTGTAGTAGACCCCTCCAGCCACCTCCTGCAGTGTCCAGGGCACCTGGCACATGAAGACGTCCTCTCCACCATGTTGGTACAGCTGCTGCTCCTCCAGCCCAGCCTCCAGCCCCAGACCAGCAACAACAGCTGGAAAGAGATGAGGCTTTGTCTGGCTCAGTAGACCCGAGCTGTTAACAGGGGCAATCTGATATTAGTCTGGCCGCAGCACCCAGTCGAGGGGCCATGAAAGGGCACTGACTGCTGGTTTCATCTGATGGACGGACCAAGAAGTCCCATAATAGGGACACAGAGAGGGGACTATGGAATTTGGAATTTGTATATGACCAGCCTGGAAATATAGCAGTGAGTTTAGAAGATCGTGTTGATATGACTGGACTATAGCATACCGGGGTCGTATTCAGGATACGTAGGTTAAGGCAGAATGCTGGAGGCATCTTGAGGCTACTACTCAGGTGGAGATCTTTATCCGGAGACGTCACCTCATCACTTCATTCATCCACCTCATCACTTCATTTATCCACCTCATCACTTCATTCATCCACCTCATCACTTCGCTGTGGAACCAAATGGAACCAAATAACAATGGGATTGATGGAATATTTCCAGGGGATACCTGTTGGTGAGTAACCCTTTTCATGTGTCTTCCGGTTGGTCCTCTGTCTTCAGGTTAGCCCTGAGGAGCTGAGGAGGAGGAGAGGACGTGTTTGTGTTGGACCTGGCTCAGCATATCCTGAGGATAAGCCAAGGAATGACCTCAAGTAAATGTTTGGCTGTAGACATGGCAAAACCCTGAATTAGTCTACCTTTGGATTAGGGACAGACAGAGTAAAAATAAACATAAACCTACATAGCAATGTAGCTTTGAATCAGCCTGGTGACTGTACCACATTGGCATATTATGTTCTCTCTGAGTGGCAGGTCAATCAGCCTGACCATCCTTTGTCACAGTTATTCAGCATAAGAGAATGTAGGCCTATATTAAGCAGGGTAAGTATTTATTACAGTATTACAGTTTAGTCCATGGGTGGAGCAGATATTATCATTGTCATTATAATTTAATAATGTGGGTTATATTTTGGTCATGAGGTCAAGTTATGAGGTCAAGTGTCAAGCCTACATTTTAATCCATCACAAACCTTACTCAAAAGAAGGACAGATTATAGATATACATACAAATAGCCCATATGACAATCATGACAAGCATTACTCTATTCAGTGAGAATAATCCCTAAATTGATTGAGCATCCTCCTATGTACCAGAGTCCTTCCTGATAAGGATCTAACTCTCTTTAGCCCCTCCCACTCTGTCCTCTCTCTCTCTCTCTCTCTTTCTTTACTTTCCTCCCGCTGTCACTCCTGACTTGGCCTGGCAGCATGAAGACTAGCTTGCATTTTAATTTGCCCCTGAAGTTACTTATTTCATTATCGATCATCCGTAATGCTGAATCAATGTTCATCTTGTTATGTGGACCATATCCGTGTAATACAGTGATAGCGCGGCCCACAGTTACTCACTCCTTTTACAAAGTGACTTTACCGTAAAATCAATGCCTTGTGTTACTGATACCGGGGAAACTGCAGCGGGATGGATAGTGAGTGGGCAGTCAGTAGGCAACGGGAGAAAAACACACCTGCAGATGCAACGTTTTATAGGCTAAAAGGCAGGCACTCACATCACATAGTGCTAGTGCGGCGTCCAGTTGTATCACCTAATGCGCGTTGCAAATTTCTGTTATTGGATATGATAATAGTTTGTAAGAATGGTGTCTATGAATGTTTGAAAGCTATTGTGGCAGGATTGATATTTATAGAATGAAAGTCTAGGCTACTGTCTGAAAAATCAAACAATGTCAGATATGGAATGCACACCGATTGACGTTGGTGCAGAAGCTCTATTGGTCCTGTTATTGTAGTGTTGCAGTAGCTTATAGACCTAAAGGGTAATAGTGGGTTAGATAGATTTAAAAACATAATATAAACAAAAACAAAAACAATTAGCCTACTAATAGGCTACTCTTATGCCTACTACTAATGTTAATAATATTGCAATAACATGATAACAATAGGCTACTTTGCGTACTTTACCCGATAAATGATATATACGCCACAGAATTGTGGTGGTATGTGGGGGTTATATCATATTTTCATATCGGTGAATTTTGAAACCACAATCCTGCAGAACTGCCAGAATTTCGCTGAGGACATGTGTTGGTAAATAACGACGAAATAAAGTGACCTGGGACGGCTAATAAAACAAGTCTGAACCTCTCAGGACCGGCCGCAGAATATTTACCAAAACAAAGCAGCAAGTAGAGGAGAGAAAGAGTGCACCGAGACCGAGCAGGCCATTTGACACCGGGAGCTCTGACCTTACCAATCAATTACTGCCCGTGGCTGGCGGCAGCTCTACAATTTACTCCCAAATTCACTCTTTATAGGCTCGTTTCTGAAGCTGAGTCTTCTCCCCATCTCTGATGAGGCAGGCGAAAGAAACTCCCGATAGATATTAGTGCAGACGTGAACAGTGAGCGGTCGACTCGATCTGACTGCTGTTAAGTAATGCAAGTCTATTTGGGATAGCATGCCATGTAGGCCTAGTGCATATAGAAGAGGTTCCAAACTGATTTTGGGTACAACTGGAATATATAGGCTTGTTTAATTATTTACTAACATTTAAAGGCGTAATTATTCCTAATAATTGACTGTTTGGCAGGGGGTCAAAATGGACATTGTGTGGTTTGTAGTATATATTTAAAAAAATCTAAACAACATGTTGGCCAAGGCCCATAATCGTTTTCTTGAGTTGTTTTGCTAATTATAAATGGTGAACATGGGCGATCGGATTGAACCCAAAACTAAAACTAAAACGTAGCAGTAAACAGTCACACTTGGATATGAAAACAGTTTCAGGATACAATAACAAACTATATGCTTAAAGGTCTATGTAAAGCACATGTTAACTAGTTATATATAAATCACATGTTAACTGTGCTCATTTATTTTATTTGATGTTATAAAACAGTTTAATAAGTTGCAGTCCATTGACTATTAATTTGTTTCAAATTGTGAATAAGGATTGCACTGTTAAAATTCCTTACTTTTGCGCTAATGCAAATCGAAGTTATCTATTTAATATGCATGGTTGGATTAGTGTAACGTAATTAAAAGAATATTATTTAAATGATCCCAACAGTAAAAAAAAAAAAAAGTACTTTAAATGTATTTTAAAAGTACTCTTGCTTTCGGTAACTACAATTCATTTCTTAAACTATTTCATTGCTTGGATTATGTCCCTCTGCTCTTTAGGCACGGCGAGATGTATTGCTCTTTTATTTCTTTAATGGGACAAGAACATATTTTCAGATAAAGCAAGTGGTACAGTTTTAACTCCACTACTCTGAACCTAGCCAACCTCCCAGTCTCAGCAATGTTTGGATATTTCCAAACAACTCAACTCTTAAAAAAACACCAAAAGGTCAAGAAGTTAAGGCCTTATAATAGTATGCGAAGTTGTTATTGATTGTGCTCGTGTTCAGTGAACTTGTAAAAGGCCCTTCGTTCTCTGATGGCATAATGTGTCATTGTAGCTTCACACAGTGTAGGCCCATCGTCATTGTGGGGTAGAACACGTTCTACATTATTCGAGATTTAGGCTAAATGACCAACATGGCTTTTATTGACCATAAATCGGTATGGAAATATTTGTAAATCAATTTCGTCCCATATATAATCTTTAGAACAGTTCGCCCTCATACCCTAATGAAACTTAAGATGCAAAAAAAAATGTTGTCTAAACAAACTCTGCAAGCTGCTGGGTTTTACTAACGTCTCCCTCCAAAGGAATAACAACGTAAACCCTTTTTTGTCAAGGCAAGGCAAAATGTGATATGGACCTCTCTTTCTCTCTCTCTCTCTGTATGTATCTGTCCCTCTCTCTCCCTCTCACTGAAACACACACACACACACACTTCACTTCACCATCCCCCTCTTCCACCAACAGCCCAAAACATCAAGGGTCATTAATTGTGTTTTCTTTTCAAATCCTTTGTCACCGCAATTAACCGATTATGATCAGAAGGCTCCTTTAAATGGATTCCATGTGTGATAAGAAATGTATTACTTGTTTTCTGTCGCCTAGGAGTTATGGAAAAGATTCAAATGAGTCATTTGAATAGCCTCTGTTTGAAGGCTTTGATCTCACCTCTTTCTGGAGCTTCATATCATCATTTGCGATGTGTTGCTGGCGTCTTGTGTGTTGCATAAGGAACCACGCTTGAGCGATAGATCCGTGTATATTTGCTGTTGAAAATGATGTGAAATTGTGTCATCTGTATAATTACCCTCAAGTAAAAAACAGCCCTCGAGTCACTCTCCTGTGATTGTCCTTTTTTTGCATGACCGAAACATTAGCCTACATGGGTTATATTATAAGAATAGAGACATGTATAAATATATTTTTTAAAGAATAAAAATAGGCCTATATTATTATTATTATTGCTATTATTATTATTATTATTATTAGTGATGATTATGATGGTGATTATTGTTATTATTACTATTATTATTCCTAGTAGTAGTAGTAGTAATAGTAATAGTAGTAGTAATAGTGGTGGTGTGGCTGCCCCAGTGTTTGGTGCATTTGATTCATATATCCATCGTGTGTATGTTATAGAGTCAAGCGGAGAGGGCAGGTTATAGGACGCTATATGGAGTGGAGTGGAGGTAAGAGAGAGAGCTGAGAGTCTTAATGTTTGATGGCTATGCCAGTTTCCCGGGTCGTTGTGAAAGTGTTAAGTTAGTGCATCTGTGTTTGATTGGGGTTATAAATCAGACGGAGTCCTAGGGGCCCCGACAGGTCCCGGGGATGAGACACGTGTCCATCCAAACGCGGAGCGCCTCCGAGGGGACACTAAATGGCAGATATGTCGTTCACACTCACACTTCCAAACACCTTTTATATTATAACACAAAGAAAACACGAACGTTGGCCGTTCCAATATTCAGCATTTCCATACACGTGTGACACTTGACACACATCTTACACTAACTTCTTCACTTATTTTAGTTGAACTCATTCAAGTAACACATTCCTCCCTCCATCTGAAGGCAAATATCAATGTTGAATTTCTCAGCTCAGCTGTAAAGTCTGGGCCCTCCGTTCTCTCTGCTGCAGGTTGGTGTGTGTGTCTGAGTGTTATTGACTGCTATGTAGTGATTACCATGCCGGTTGGATGGCATCAGCCACTCGCTGTAATTAATAACCTCATAATCCAGGTTCGGTTGGGTGTCAAGATGCCAGCACGTTAAAGGGGAACACGGAGGTTCTGCATTGAGTTCATGGAAACAAGGCGTAGCCTTATAGTCTATATGAGAAATTATAGCTGCTATTATCCCTCCCAGACAATGATATCAGCTCCAAAAGGAGATTAAAGGTTTAAACAAGTAGGCCTACATAGACATAGACCTAGTTCTTGGAAACCGGATCTCATCATTAAAACTAAACTGAGATTGATGAGATTTAATCTCGCTGTCAATATTGCTCTGAGATTTATCATATTCAAATAAACTGCAACAGCAATGCATAAGTCACCACTGTAGTTGTTTTGCAAACGATGAACAGACATATGATGGTACAAAGACGGGGATGTAATACGATTAGGGATGTTTCCTACATATTTTTATATATTGATTCATGGAATTTCAATTCTGACTCCCTTGCTTTGTTTTAATCCGAATTATTTACAATAAAACCATGGTTTTGTCAAATTCATCAAGGGGATTTCTTAAAGGTAGCCTAATCTTTATGAGCGATAGTCTTGTAAAGATTATATTTTTCCTGGAAGGGAAGCCTTGGTACATACATACAAAATTACATTTTATAAGATTGTTTTTAACTGGCCTAACCTGTTTACAAATAGCTATGGCTTTCCGTGCAGCATGAATAAAATCTGTGATTATTAAATCAATTAAACCACTTGCAACTATTATTATTACTAATATTATTAGGCTATTATTATTATTATTGTTATTATTATTATCCTCATCATTATCGTTATTTTATGACACTATTATTATTTATATCAACATTATTTGTATTGTTGTTGTTCATGTAAAATATTTTTTAACCTCAATATTTTAGTTTCCAGTGTATCACTTTAAATGTATATCCACCACAATACGCAACGTGTTAATTACTTATCGTTGCCGTTGACGCCTACACTTTGCATTCATTAACAGCGCAGGCGGTAATCACCCATGCAGCTTTTCATTTCTTGACAACTTTCTCTCTGAAGTCAAATGGTTACATGCTAACAGAGTGATGTCCCAAATGAAAAGAGTGATTTGAGTCCGATCCGCTTGCCAATTGTTAGAAGCGTCCGCAACGGTGTAAAACGGTGTAAGAAAACACAACTTGACCATAGACTTGTAGCATACGTGAGTCCAAATCACTCGATACGGGCAAACAACATACATTTCTTAGGTCTTTCATTCCAGTGGACATGCCTTAACTGAGTCGCGGCTGCACATACGTGAGACACATGCATTAGAAGAAAACTGGAGACACTAGGCTTATGTGAAGTTAATCACTCAACAACACTGAAATATTTACTAGTTGTGCAAATGACCACAAATTGTGAATTAACACTAAAATGGGGTAGGGCTCAGGCGAACAAATAACAAATTAAATGATTGGCGAGCCATCAAATGAGATTTGAAAACCATTCAAATAAGAGATCGCGACGTCAGTGCACTTATCCAGGGGAAATACAGGAGAGAGAGAGAGAGAGAGAGAGAGAGAGAGGCGCGCGGCAGAGCGAGAGTGTGTATAGGGGGTGAGATTTGAGAAATGGGAGGGGCTTCTAAACGACTAGAAATGTCAATCAGAGCAAAGAGTCGCAATAATCTAAGGCAATCTGTAAGGACCTGACCTTAGTCCATCCAGATCAATAGGGAAGTGAAGGAGGAAGGCGCAATCGGATCGTTTACACTGGCTGTTTTTGAGGAAATATAGACTTCCCTTACACTTTGTTGTACTCACTGTAAAGTGGATATCGCAGTACGCACCGCGAGGGCGATTCCCTGCTTTTTGTGATTGCAGCAGACTTTTTCTACGACCATGTCTTTTCCGCAGCTGGGATACCAGTACATCCGACCGATATACCCACCGGAGCGCCAGGGTATCAGCAATGCCCGAGCCGGGACGGAGTTGAGCCCGTCCGGGGCACTCTCAAACGTTCTCTCAACTATGTATGGATCACCTTTCGCCGCAGCAGCACAGGGCTATGGAGCATTTCTGCCCTATTCAAACGATATATCAATTTTCAATCAATTGGTGAGTGCCTTTGTTTATTTATGCCTCTGGATTCCTTAATTTGCTTTTCCCCCCATCCAGACTAAAAAAGAGAAAGGGCGAAGTGACGTTACGTTATTTAGACAATGGTCCATTCAGGACTAAACAAGAAGACTCGTTGGTCAACTTTGTTATTGACTCCTTTTTTTGTAAATAGTTAAAGTAGCTCAAAAGTAGCACTATAACTGAAATGTCAGTCGAAAACCTATGTTTAGACCACTAGAAAATAAAGAAAACAACTGAAATCAAACGCAATATATTAAGTGTGTATACATGCATCTTGAAATACATTGAAATGTTTTGCAATTGGTAGGGAAGTGTTATAAATCAAATAGTTTTGTCGCGAACTGGTGCGTAACAAATAAAAATGTGTAAGTTTTGCATATGGTAATGCTTTTGTTGGTCGTAAACGCAGAAATCACAGGTCCTATGTAAAGAAAGATAAATGTGGTGATAGTTGCTTTATATTGCATATATATTGCATATATTAGCCTATATGATTTGGTCTTACTTAACATAAAGCAGAATTTCATTTAGCAAACTTGATTAATCTATCATAATATCTCACACATCCCATTGGGTCTCTGCTCTTTGTCTTTTAGGGTGCTCAGTATGAGTTGAAAGACAGTCCAGGCGTACAAGGACATCCAGGATTTGCCCACCATCACCCAGCGTTTTACCCATATGGCCAGTATCAGTTTGGTGACCCGTCCAGACCCAAAAATGCGACCAGGGAGAGCACGAGTACACTGAAGGCCTGGCTAAGCGAGCATCGTAAGAACCCCTACCCCACCAAGGGGGAGAAGATCATGCTGGCCATCATCACCAAAATGACCCTCACCCAAGTTTCCACCTGGTTCGCCAATGCCAGGAGGAGGCTAAAGAAGGAGAACAAGATGACCTGGACTCCCCGGAGCCGCACAGACGAAGAGGGAAATGTTTACAACAGTGATCACGAGGAGGGAGAGGAAGGGGACAAGAGGGAGGATGAGGAAGAGATTGATTTAGAAAATATCGACACGGAAAATATCGAGAATAAGGACGACTTGGATGATCAGGATGACCTACACGCTGATTTAAAATTAGATGGTAGAAGCGACTCTGAGATTTCAGACGGCTATGAGGATTTACAAGGGCCCGATCAGAGATTTCTGAAGGCTGTAGTGAAGGAGGGCAAAGACATTCACGTGGACCGGGGCGAGCACTTCCACCACCACCATCACTCTTTTGAAATGAAAGCTTCACAACCGAATGTCGAACAACTTAAACTGAATCCGGTGTCCATCAACTCGCCCCCATCAGAAAATAACGCAGCCCCGGCCCAAAAGCCAAAGATTTGGTCTTTGGCGGAGACAGCAACAACCCCTGACAATCCCCGCAAATCTCCACAAATGAATGGCAGCAACACAGTTGGGCCCGCCGCCCAGACCATAATCAGCCCTCATCACAGACTCATATCTTGTCCTGTTGGGAAAATCCAGAACTGGACAAACCGAGCTTTTTCTGCCCACCAGCTCGCATTACTGAACTCTAACCATTACCTTGGACTGGCGAACCAGGCTTCGGCTAACGGGCTCGCCCTCTACAGCAGGCAGCAACACACGCAGGACAAGAGTCATAGCTCAGACACAGCCGTCACAGGTACATGTCACCAACACTGAGGCTGGCGAGCCTGACTGTTCATTATTACTCTATTTCAGACATTACTTATCCCTCTTTAACGCATTAGCCTACTTAAATAGGCCTGTCCTGGACAGACATTTTGAGGCCGTAAAGATGATCATAAAAAGTGTGTTTCCATGCTGTCGTTTATGTGACAGAATAAGGTGGCTTTGAAGCTTTGAACTGGGGGAATACAGACAGAGGTGGTCGGAATAAAAGGCATTGGTTTTTCATGTTATTATCAGCTGGTTTATTGTGAGAATGGATTATTATTCATGTCCGAAAATTATTTTTAAATTCAGCAGTTGGCCCCATATTTCTTTGTCACATACCTACTTCAGTATTGTACGTGCTTGTATTTAACCCGTGACTGACGTGAAGATTCCCAGGCAGTAAAATAAAGTATAGACTAAATTCACTGAGACAGTGCTGTGCTCTAGTTATAGACGGGAAAAGGAATGCATTTTTTAAATGTATTTTATTGCCATTATTATTTCAGAGAGATCTAGTGCCTTGGAAGCAGAGAAAAAGTTGTTAAAAACAGCCTTCCACCCAGTTCATAGACGGTAAGAGACATGTCATCTTTATTTTATTTGGATATATTATTTTTGATGCACATCCTATTTTATCGTTGACTACCACATTTACTCAAACTGCAGCCCGTGTGTTGTATTTGTAATCGACATCGAATAGATGGATTCCTCCGTGCTTGTCTTATTTCGTTGAGGCCTCAAAATTATATTTGCATATTTGTCATGCAAAACCCCCAGCTCAAATTTACCACATTGGTTTTATAACCGGCTCTCATTTTCCAAAAGCAATCTTTACTTTATATCACTTTTGTTTTCAAGCAATTCACTACCTTGCAGTTGTAGGTTATTATTATTTTCCCTTTGCTGAGTGTATTTATTTTCTTGACCCGTGTGTTGCAGGCCTCAGAATCAACTCGAAGCAGCCATGGTTCTGTCAGCTCTCGCCTCCTCCTAGACTTTGACTTTTTCTCTTTCTTTTTATGGTTTTATTTGAATCTGTTGTAAGGAATGTAAAATAAGAATAATACATCTGTGTATACTTACCTTGTAAGCATGTCCTGTGTAAACCTGCTAATGTTATAATGTATGAACCAGTAGTCTGTGAGTTTTCTTTTTCTTTTTCTAAGTTCTGTGAGGATTTGATGTTCAAAATGTTTTGTATATAAAGTTAAGAAAATGTACATACTTGTGAACCAAATTGTACAAGAAAGTCTATATTTTGGCTAATAAATGAACTGCTGCAACTTTATTCAAATCGCTTGTGATTTTTGGGACGATGTTTGTCTGATGAATGTTTTGTGAAAGGAGAATTAGTTGTTGTGGGCGTTAGATGTTACGAATTAGATTTTGAAGTGGTGCAGAATTGCAGTGCTTTGCTTTTAGCATGTGTGTTTGTCAGCCTGCGTGGCCTACGGCGAATAGGCTTCATCATACTTGGTTGTGATAAGTAAATATTCTAGCAGGATTTGAGGCCTTTTCATATGAGGGACTTAAGAGTAATTAGCTGATTATTGCATCGTACATTTGGATATTACTGTTCTGGGATTATCCTTATTGAGGCGTAAACAGACGAATTAAAATGAATAATTCTTTCATTAATTTTCGTATGAAAATTGTATGGCATATGAAGAGAATTTATGTAGGCCTACTGACCATTTCGATGGAACTCTTTTGGACTGAGAGGTTAAACATCGTATAGGCTGGCTATGCGTAAATGGGTTGTGGTGTTGTATGTACGATGCAATCTCAGTTCGCGTGTAATATTTGTGTTAGGCCTACTACATGTTTTTTTATGCATCTTCAATTTGGTCAGCCGTTGTGGGCTGCACTGCTAACCATATGACACCAATACATTGTGATATCATTTATTTAGGTTTGGTTCAACATCTAAGATCATTTGCATGTCAGAAGCGTTGTGAGACAAAGTTTATGTAAAGTTGGAGTTGGAGCTCCCTCTACAGTCAAATCTAGTCACCATCGTCGATTCTGCGGTCTGGAGAAGACAGGGATAGGGATATTTTAACCTAAATCACAACTTTCTATTGTAATTATTAATATGTAATCAAGCCATTGAAAATGTATTTTCATATAGGTACATCGTAAAAACGTTTGTCATGGGTTGGCATGCATTAAAATAAAACCTTCTCCAGCGTTACACTCAATTGACCTAAATAGGTTTAGGGATATGATAATTGCATTCTTAACAATTAATTGATCAATGTTTTTTATATGACCTTTATTTGTACATATTAACTTGGGAAATGTTCCTGCTGCATAAACACCATTGTTAATTAACAGGCCATATAAACAAATAAAATAAATGGGGCGCATATTCACACAATTCGTTGTTTCAGTATCCTTTAATTTAGTTTTTTACCTCTCAGTTTATTTCACTTCACAAAAAAGTATTAAACGTTTAAATTGTACATTTCAACCCCCTCTTCAAAATGGTTGAAAGGTGTTCTAGGCCTATGACCATTTCCCCAACTTGTCAAGGAAAGAAAAAACAGGCTCGGCCTACTGCAACAAAAGAACCAAGGAAAAACATTACATCCTATTGAATTTGCGACATGTTTACAGTCAATTGTGTAGTGAAATTAAGCGCAGATTTCGAAATAGAAACGAAATACGTGAAAATAAGACACTTTTGTAGATTTATGAATGTGTTTGAATTAGCCAATTAAATAGTCTTCTTCAAAAACCTACATTGTTTTTCCTAGAAAATAGAAGAATACAGACAATATGGCTTCAAATTGTATGGGGAGCCCCAGATTTCCTTTTTCCCTCTTTGTTGAATTTTTTTTTTTTATCATACAAATGGCGCATTCTGTCACACATTCCACCAATTGAGCGCGTTTTGGGTTGATTGGCCAATGGAGAGCAGGACCGCTTTGTTTTCAGGGCTCGCTCTGGGATGGTTACATAGCAGCGCAACACAACAGATAGAAAAGCCCAACATTTCCAACCGACATTCGAGGCTGTGCTTAGAGACCCAGCCTGGGGAGAAAACTTTGGACCAGGGCTTGGTATTCTACTAAGTAGGCTGGCCTTCACGCGCTCCTCTCACCATGCTGCCTTCCTGTCCAATCAATTATCTTCCTGAGAGCCCTCTATCTAACTGCGCGCGCACTATGCATATTTATAAGTCGCAGCGGCTAGTTGTGACACTGATTGATGTAATCATTTCTCTGGTTTGTGCCCTCTTTCACTCCGAAACGCACCGGCACCACGAGCTCTGGCTGCACCGCGCGGCGCAGGAAGTAACACAGAGCGAGTGACCAGCATTCGCCTATCACCGATGACCCGCTAAAAACACATAGCACAGGTCACGAGAGAGAACGCGCTTCCCATACCAATAAATGCGCTTCCCATACCAATAAACATGCCCAAAGATGTCTCGGTTGTTCAAATTAACTCTAGCCTACAATGGAACTTAAACCCACAGTATAAAAGTACATTATATTTGATACATTTAAATGTAACCAACATATACAGTATCACACTTAATCACACTTAGTATTAAAATGTAGTCAAATTGACAGAATAGATTGACATGATATTACATAATTCTTCATCAAAAACAGGCATTACAAATACTTTTTCCTGTCAGTGATAATGTGGAATAATAAACTGTAAAGAACCCCCACAACTATCTCCCCTCCTACTCACACATACACATGTGTGCGCACGTTCATTACGATCATAAATATTGATGATGATTTCCTCATTGTTCTGGGGGATGTTAGTTGACAAGGGATCTTGATCATGAGAATTCAATCGGAATGCTACTGAAGGGACAGCGATCGTTGTTCAGAGTGCAGAGGACCTCTTCTGATTCGTGCATGAAATTAGGGATTACAATTCCTCAGTACAAACAAACGAATCATGCCTGTGTCTATGTCGCCATACGTGTCAAACCTGCTACGGGTTGAACAGAGAAAATGGAATGCATTAGCTAACATTTCGCTCAGAGCTACACACCACAGCGCATGCAGGGGCCATTTCCAGCGGGGCACGGTGTGTCACTCATTTCCCCGCGTTAAGTGGATGTCCTCGTGCCTATTGAGCAATAATCAACACTGACTCCTCTTTTTATTTCCTTGCTCCCAGGGATGTTAAATACTCTTGACTGATTGATTCGCCAGAGAGTATGGTTTAATAGCACAACGGATAAAAAAGGAAAGGCAACACACATTTACGGATGGACAACTTGCTTGTGCGCATTTATACACAGAAAATAACAAGACAAAGAACAGCTATATGGTCAAAACGAACATAATTTTGACAAAAAGCAGTGTCCTTAATATAAATGTAGTAGTGTAGATATCATATTCATGAGGAATATGAAATGTGAGAATAAACATAAATACACACACATTTTAGTTTTTATAGACAAGTTCATTCTTGTGCTTGTTGGGCAGTTCTATTTTACATTATAAAGTGAGAGTGATCTGAGGTGAGCCTCATGCACCAAGGCTGTGGGAAACCCAGTTCCTATTGACACGCTGCAAATAAATGGCATTTCAGTCCATCACTAATCACATGTCCTTTGTTGTCCTGAGTGCTGCTCACATCCAGCATCAATGAATAAAGACAGGGGTACATAGCTACGTCCTACAAAAAAAAGGAATGTATTGTAAAAACAGATTTTTTTGGGGGGGGAAATCCAAGATAGAAGATAGAATCATGAAAAGGAAATCTAATCTGTAATTCTGAGCTGTGCATTGATCCAGAGAGAAGGGTGGGCAGACAGGACGGATGGATCGGACGCACGGACGCGGTAGTGCCAGGTTGGACGGTGTAGTAGTGGGGCCGGTGGAGGGGCCTGGCCAGGTCAGGCAGCCAATGGAGCCATCAGAGAGAGATGGAGGACCCATGTGAATGGAGAGAACGAGAACAGAGGAGTAAATAAACAGAAGAAGGGGCCAGAGGTGCCCTGTGAAAGAGAAGGCATGCCCAAATAAAGAGGGTCAGCCTCGTGTTTTCACCTCATCCTCCCCTTCTGTCATTGCGACCCTCGTCCCCCTCTGTCCCCTGTCCGCTCACGCCACACCCCCTCCTGACACAGAGACGGACAAATGTCATCTCCTTTGTGGCCCCAGTCCAGCTTTGAAGAGGACCACTTTCTTTGTCCTGTGAGCTAATCCCTTTATGAGGCACTGCTGATATTCCCTGTCCCCTACAACACACACACACACACACACACACACACACACACACACACACACACACACACACACACACACACACACACACACACACACACACACACACACACACACACACACACACACACACACACACGCACGCACGCATATGCACACACGCACACACGCACGCATATGCGTACACGCACACACGCACACACACACAAACACACACACACACACGCACACATGCACGCATATGCACGCACACGCACGCACACACACACACACACACACACACACACACACACACACACACACACACACACACACACACACACACACACACACACACACACACACACACACACACACACACACACACACACACACACACACACACACACACACACTAGGCACGGCAGGCCCAGAGGGTTGCCCGTTAAAACCCACCCAACCTGGGTGTTAGTCTGTGACCACAGGAGAAGAGATCATCTCAGAGAGAACACATATCCCACCACAACAATATATCTCTGGTACACAGTGTTACAGGCCTTTCCACACCAGTCCAACATGTTATTGAGTTTCCTTTACACATTGGATTTGAAAAGAGCTTTACAGAAAAGCTCTCTCTGTAGTATGTCAAAGATGTGGACCTGCAACTCATGTGCCCCAATGTATGTTTTATAGCCCATATTTATTATTAACTGTGGAAGTGGTGCACAAACAGGTTAAGGAATGGCCAGTGAGAGAGAGAGAGTAAAGAGGGTTGTTCTGTTTTCCCCAGGCCTACTATAGAGGACAAAAGGCCGGGAAGGAGTGAAATTCTCCTGGGCCGGAGCAGGAGAGAGGGAGGGCACCGATTTCATGCCTATTGTTGATGGGGGTTAGAAAGAGGAATTCTTTCACTGAATCCGAAAGGCAACAAGTGGGGAATGGGGGACAGGCGGACAGAGGGAGAGGCGTCTAGGCTTTTGCCGTTCACCCATCTGTAAGATTGTGCTTTTCTCAGCCCCCGTTAGACTCATCCCTCAGCCTCGTCCAAGTTACAGGGCAATTATGGAAATGCAGCTTTGAAGCAGAGCACTGCTCTCTTTATGTTCTTCCCCTGACAAAGCAAAGGGCCTTTTTATCCCACCCCTCTATTAAACATGCTTCTGCACTACCATGCATATGTTCTGACTTTATCCTTTTTGTCACTCAATGGAGTTGCATCTGTTGGTAAAGATTCAACTAAAGACTGGAATAAAGAATGAAATGTAGATATATGATAGTATTTATGAAAGTGTTTTTTTTGTTAACTTGTTTATGGGGGTAGTATATTGAAAGAGTTTGTTGACTATTGAAGACGAGCCGAGAGCTGGTGTATAAAATGTCTCTCGCTCGCCGGCCTCATTGCTCTGTGGAAGAGCTGCATGGTTTTACCAGCGGGAGGGAGGGAGGGAGGGAGGGAGGGAGAGAGAGAGAGAGAGAGAGAGAGAGAGAGATCTCCACTCTCCACCCCACGCCCTCTCCTCACACGTCACTAACAGAGGCACAGCAACCAGCCACTCTACTCTTTCTCAGCTTTGTACATTAGTCAGCGGTGTAGCACAGAATTTAGCCGCATGGTGCGATCTAATAAGACACATTTTCTTCTGCTTTTGAGATGATCACACGGGAGTGAGGTCTCTAGCAGGGCGAAGGGAGAGGCTCTCCGCACACAGCAGAGGCCTTGTACGACAGCACCTTTACACCCCCAACACATCTAACACATGCCAATACTGGCCCTTTCACTCATCACTGTTAATGAGAGGACATATTTTGGACGTTTCCAATATTTGTACAGACTTCATACATTGCATACAGGCCCCTTTATTCCCAATCACATGCAGGCACCGACACTGGTTGAGTTCCAAGTCACATCCTATTTCCTATGTAGTGCACTAGTTTTGACCAGGGCACTATACTACTTTTGACCCATAGAGCTCTGGTCAAAAGTAATGTACTTTCTAGGGAATAGGGTGCCATTTGGGATTCACATACTGTCTAGTCTCCTAGATGTAGAAGGACAAGAGGAAAACTCCTTGAGTCTCTAGGACGTGATTGGCTGGATGGTGGCTGGTAAAGGGAACTTAATCAATTCTTCCTCCTTGGAACACTGTCAAACAAGTCCTTTCTTACATCTTGCCATGAATACATTACAGACTGTGTGTGATTGATTAGAGACCCTCTGGAGAGGGTGAACAGATGAACCCAGTCCCTCAGCTTGATTAATAGACTTTATTAAGAGACTGAGCTCCTTTTTAATAATAGTAATGTAATAGGGAGTCTACCCACTACTATCACTACTCTGGTTTTTCTCCTTCTCCTTCTCGGTTTTTCTCCTTCTCCTTCTCGGTTTCTCTCCTTCTCCTTCTCAGTTTCTCTCCTTCTCGGTATCTCTCTTTCTCTGTTTCTCTCCTCCTTCTCGGTTTCTCTCCTTCTCCTTCTCGATTTCTCTCCTTCTCAGTCTCGGTTTCTCTCCTTCTCTTTCTCGGTTGCGCTCCAAATGGCACCCCATTCCCTATATAGTGCACTTTTGACCCAAGAAAGTAGTGCACTACACAGGGAATAGGGTGCCATTTGGGATGCAGTCATCCTCTCCTTCCTCTCTCTTCTTTGATCCATATCCCTGTATACATTGCATTATATTCATTCATTCCCAGCATCTCCATCAAGCCATATCCATCACATGGCTATCAGCATGGCACCGTGGAGTTTGGAATTTTTCCACTTTGCACACAGAGCAGGAACACGATGGGTTTCTATTTTGTATTTTGTGTCTCTCACGCTGCACAATATGAAAGCATTAAAAAGTCAATTGTTTTTTGTATCTTTTGCAAACAGTCTCTCTTGGCAATTTGGAAGACAGGATTAATGTTGTGTACTGCTCCACATGCAGTTAACAGCCAAATTAGAATGACTCAATACTGGATTCATAAAACGTTCTTGATCGTCAATATATCATAACTGAAATGCTGGTTTTATTGCTCTGCACCTCGGTGGCAGAACTGGTTATCAGTGTTATGACACAGCACAGATTGTTTGTGTAGTGTGTGTGTGTGTGTGCTTGTGTGTATGTGTGTGTGTGTGTCAATCAGAGAAAAAGAGATCACCACAGACGGAGAGTATTTAGGCTCACTCTACAGACAGACAATAAGCTGATGATCAGTCTGCAAGTATAGTACAGTGTGGGCGTGGCAAGGCGGTTGGTTGGGTACAGGTCTTAACTTCCTACCAGGAAGCTAGTCAGCCAATAGCCACCCAGTCAGAGCTCCACTGCTTATCAGTGTGACTGAAACAAGAGAGCAGTGCTACGGTACAGGGCAAGCCAGGCCAGCCAGGGGACACACACAGACACCACCACTTATCAACATAGCTAAATGTTGCAATACACCACCGTGATGTCGGTGATTTATTCAAACAGTGATACTACTGATAGGGTCATTCACAGCCACCACATTCCAGCTCTGACCAAGACAGGTTATGTTTGTTTTACTGAGGCAGTCTAGACAGCCACATCCAGGGGATGACATCACCGCCTAGCCTAGCCTAGCCTAGCCAGACCAGACCAGACATACAGCAAACAGTGTGTGTGTGTGTGTGTGTGCTGCTTGCTTGTTGTAAACGTGGGCAGGCAGTAGGTCGATACTGCAGGTGTGAGGCCTTAGCTGTATAATGATGATGCCTACAAGCGTTGGAGATGTAAACTCAGGTTATTGATCTCCAACCCTTCAATACGGTGAGGAGTCTAACAGACAGAATCAAGGTCTTCCATGTCTGACTGTCTGTTTAGGCGCCCATGGCCAGTCTTCACTCTAGTTCAAAAACTTTTGGGGACTTTTCTATTGGTTCCTTTGCAGCAGGAAAGATCAATCAAGCACCGTATTTCAAATGGTTTAAAATAGTAATTGAACCCTGCTCTGGTCCGCTCGGAGAGGAGAGGACGAGAGAGTAGTGGAGAAGAGGAGAGGACAGGAGGCAAAAAGCACTCCATTCTTCCCAACTTCTCTCTTTGTGCTTAGATAAACTTGTTGTCAGGCACATTGTGGCCCACTCCATGTGACACCTCACTCTGATAATGGCATTTCCATGCAAATGACAGAGGGTGAGAGAGCAGTGACACCAATTGTGTGTGTGTTTTGTTTGTGTGTTTTGTGTGTACAATTTATGCATCTGTTTTTTCGTGCATGTGTGTGTGTATTTGAGAATGAAAGTATGTATGACAGAACTATTCAACAGTACGAGGGGTGCTTTGTGTACAATAGACATATTTAGGAATGTTCTACGTTTGAAGGGAGTTATCAGTACTGATTATCCAACCAAACCAAACTTTATTCATCATGCTAGTTTGTGCTGAAATGGGTTGTTGTGCGTTGCTGGAGCCAAGGTTGTATCATACCACCCCTCACGCTGCCAGTCAGAGATTGAGTCCCAGATGACACCCTATTCCCAAAATAGTTCACTACTTTTGACCACTATATAGGGAATAGGGTTTAATTTGGGGATGCAACCAGACAGACTGGAAGAGGGAGGTGGGGGTTATTTTCGGAAGTGGCAGAAGAAGCGCATGGGCGAGCCGGGCAGCGCCCCATGAATGTTCCCCCTCCATCCCCAGCTGAGAGCCTCCTCTCTGGGCTTTGTCTCACAAGGAGAAGGGGGCACAATGAAGTGGCGCTCTCAGAAACGGGGAGGGGTTGGCGCTGTGTCACTTTGTCCTCCCTCTGAGGGGGCAGTGAGTACGTGCCGCCCTCTCTGTTGTCATGCTAAGACCACAGCACCACTCACTGGAACTGTATCCCCAGTATCCCCCATTCACAGACAGCCCAGTTCAGCCCACATCACACTCTCACAGTACAGGGAAGGAGAGAAACATGGAGGACATTCAATTTCCTTCTCTAATACCCCATGCTTCCTCAAAGACAAAAGCTTGAGTATTTCTCAAAGAAATTAGCTCTGCTCCCATGCAGGAGCCATGGAAAGGAAACGCTTGGTTAGTTGATGAAGAGGAGGGGTTAGGAGTTTGGACCTTCAGGTCCTATGGGACCATCACAATCTTCATAGCGTAGCTTAGTTTTCCTCTGGGATTGACCATGGGAAAAGGCATGTCTAATGTCATTTCACAGGTAGATAAAGCAGGAGATTGGAGAGTAATTGCCAGTAATAACAGATAGTTCTCAGAAATCCCCTGAGACATATTTTCTTCTTCTCTTCAATTTACCAATGAAGATTCGCTGTAAATGTAGCTATGCAGGCTAACGAAATATACAAACTCTGACCTGTGACCTTTGTACTCTAGTTTGAAGGTCATGGCTCTCCTTTACATACACAGATGAGGTCCTCTATCCGGAAATGATAAGACAAACAACAGAGAAGAGGTAAGGTCAGCGAGTTAAAGCAACAGCTGAGATGACAGTTAATTGGCCGAGGGCGGTTGTAACTGTCATCTATTTCCCCCAGGCTGACGAGTCTGACAGGGGATCCTCCCCTGGCCTCGGCCTCTCTGCCTCTCTGCCTCTCTGCCTCTCTCTCTCTCTCTCTCTCTCTCTCTCTCTCTCTCTCTCTGTCTCTCTCTCTCTCTCTCTCTCTCTGCCTCGCCTGCGTGTCTGAGACAGAGAGAGAGACGGAGGAGTGATGATTTTTTCAGAGTTTGTCTGTCTGCCTGGCTGATTTAGCAGGGCCTGGTCCCCGGTCTGGTCCTGGCTACGGTGCGGTGTGAGAGGTTGTGTGTGAGGGAGATAATGGTCCTTTGTCCACGCCACTCAGCGCTCCACTGGCACACAGCTGGCACACAGCTGGCCATCTCTTACACCCCCCCCCCAGTCCCGGCCCGCTACAGAATGCCAGACATACAGTGTATAGGAATAGGGGTAGAGTGGGTTAAGAGAGAATAACATTCGTGTTAATGTGGAGGAGGAGATGTGAGGAGGTGGAAGGAGGAAGCCACACGGCACAGGGGCCTCCTGCTGCCCCCAGGATCCATCTGCAGCTCTGCAGGACACGGCAGGAGGAGGTCCGTTAGTGACGGACAGCAGATAGCTAATGACTTTGACTAAGGCAGGCCCAGCACCTCTCTGATTGGGTTGGGTTAAATGCAGAAGACACATTTAGGTTGAATGCATTCAGTTGTGTAACTGACTAGACATAATACTCTTTAGGCCAACAACCCCCTATTTCATTTTTTATTTTTTATTTCACCTTTATTTTACCAGGTAGGCCAGTTGAGAACAAGTTCTAATTTACAACTGCGACCTGGCCAAGAATAAAGCAAAGCAATGCAACACAGACAACAGAGAGTTACACATGGAATAAACACATTTACAGTCAATAATACAATAGAAAAGTCTACATACAGTGTGTACAAATGTAGTAAGATTAGGGAGGTAATGCAATAAATAAGCCATAGAAGGGAAATAATTACAATTTAGCAATTAAACACTGGAGTGATAGATGTGCAGAAGATGAATGCAAGTAGAGATACTGGGGTGCAAAGGAGCAAAAAATAATAACAAAAATGGGGATGAGGTAGTTGGGTGGACTGTTTGGGCTATGTACAGGTGCAATGATCGGTAAGCTGCTCTGACAGCTGATGCTTAAAGTTAGTGAGGGAGATAAGAGTCTCCAGCTTCAGTGATTTTTGCAATTCGTTCCAGTCATTGGCAGCAGAGAACTGGAAGGAAAGGCGGCCAAAATAGGACTTGGCTTTGGGGGTGACCAGTGAAATATACCTGCTGGAGCGCGTGCTACGGATGGGTGCTGCTATGGTGACCAGTGAGCTGAGATAAGGCGAGGCTTTACCTAGCAAAGACTTGTAGATGACCTGGAGCCAGTGGGTTTGGTGACGAATATGAAGCGAGAGCCAGCCAGAGAGAGCATACAGGTCACAGTGGTGGGAAGTATATGGGATTTTCGTGACAAAACGGATGGCACTGTGATAGACTGCATCTAATTTGCTAAGTAGAGTGTTGGAGGCTATTTTATAAATTACATCGCTGAAGTCAAGGATCGGTAGGATGGTCAGTTTTATGAGGGTATGTTTGGCAGCATGAGTGAAGGATGCTTTGTTGCGAAATAGGAATCCGATTCTAGATTTAATTTTGGATTGGAGATGCTTAATGTGAGTCTGGAAGGAGAGTTTACAGTCTAACCAGACACCATGGTATTTGTAGTCCCATATTTAAGTCAGAACCGTCCAGAGTAGTGATGCCAGTCGGACGGGCGGGTGTGGGCAGCGATTGGTTGAAGAGCATGCATTTAGTATTACTTGCATTTAAGAGCAGTTGGATGCCACCGAAGGAGTGTTGTATGGCATTGAAGCTCGCCTGGAGGTTAGTTAACACAGTGTCCAAAGAAGGGCCAGAAGTATACAGAACGGTGTCGACTGCGTAGAGGTGGATCAGAGAATAATCAGCAGCAAAAGCAACATCATTGATGTATACAGAGAAAATAGTCAGCCTGAGAATTGAACCCTGTGGCACCCCCATAGAGCCTGACAGAGGTCCGGACAACAGGCCCTCCGATTTGACACACTGAACTCTATCTGAGAAGTAGTTGGTGAACCAGGCGAGGCAGTCATTTGAGAGACCAAGGCTGTTGAGTCTGCCGATAAGAATACGGTGATAGACAGAGTCGAAAGCCTTGGCCAGGTCAATAAATATGGCTGCACAGTATTGACTTTTATCGATGGTGGTTATGATATCGTTTAGGACCTTGAGCGTGGCGGAGAAGGTTTGGTGGTATTCGAAATGAATCAAATCAAATCAAATTGTCACATACACATGGTTAGCAGATGTTAATTTTTAGTGTAGTGAAATGCTTGTGCTTCTAGTTCCGACAATGCAGTAATAACCAACGAGTAATCTAACCTAACAATTCCACAACAACTACCTTATACACAAAGTGTAAAGGAATGAAAGAATATATACATAAAATATATGAATGAGTGATGGTACAGAACGGCATAGGCAAGAGGCAGTAGATGGTACGAGTACAGTATATACATATGAGATGAGTAATGTAGGGTATGTAAACATATAAAAGTGGCATTGTTTAAAGTGGCTAGTGATACATGTATTACATCAAGATGGCAAGATGCAGTAGATGGTATAGAGTACAGTATATACATATGAGATGAGTAATGTAGGGTACGTAAACATTATATTAAGTGGCATTGTTTAAAGTGGCTGGTGATACATTTTTTTACATCAATTTTTACATTATTAAAGTGGCTGGAGTTGAGTCAGTATGTTGGCAGCAGCCACTCAATGTTAGTGGTGGCTGTTTAACAGTCTGATGGCCTTGAGATAGAAGCTGTTTTTCAGTCTCTCGGTCCCTGCTTTGATGCACCTGTACTGACCTCGCCTTCTGGATGATAACGGGGTGAACAGGCAATGGCTCGGGTGGTTATTGTCATTGATGATCTTTATGGCCTTCCTGTGACATCGGGTGGTGTGGGTGTCCTGGAGGGCAGGTAGTTTGCACCCGGTGATGCGTTGTGCAGACCTCACTACCCTCGGGAGAGCCTTACGGTTGTGGGCGGAGTAGTTGCCGTACCAGGCGGGGATACAGCCCGACAGGAGGCTCTCAATTGTGCATCTGTAGAAGTTTGTGAGTGCTTTTGGTGACAAGCCGAATTTCTTCAGCCTCCTGAGGTTGAAGAGGCGCTGCTGCGCCTTCTTCACCATGCTGTCTGTGTGGGTGGACCAATTCAGTTTGTCCGTGATGTGTACGCCGAGGAACTTAAAACTTACTACCCTCTCCACTACTGTCCTGTCGAAGTGGGTAGGGGGATGCTCCCTCTGCTGTTTCCTGAAGTCCACGATCCACTCCTTTGTTTTGTTGACGTTGATTGTGAGGTTATTTTCCTGACACCACACTCCGAGGGCCCTCACCTCCTCCCTGTAGGCCGTCTCGTCATTGTTGGTAATCAAGCCTACCACTGTAGTGTCATCTGCAAACTTGATGATTGAGTTGGAGGTGTGCATGGCCACGCAGTCGTGGGTGAACAGGGAGTACAGGAGAGGGCTCAGAACGCACCCTTGTGGGGCCCCAGTGTTGAGGATCAGCGGGGTGGAGATGTTGTTACCTACCTTCACCACCTGGGGGCTTGATGACGAGTTTGGAGGGTACTATGGTGTTAAATGCTGAGCTGTAGTCGATGAACAGCATTCTCACATAGGTATTCCTCTTGTCCAGATGGGTTAGGGCAGTGTGCAGTGTGGTTGCGATTGCGTCGTCTGTGGACCTATTGGGGCGGTAAGCAAATTGGAGTGGGTCTAGGGTGTCAGGTAGGGTGGAGGTGATATGGTCCTTGACGAGTCTCTGAAAGCACTTCATGATGGCGGAAGTGAGTGCTACGGGGCGGTAGTCGTTTAGCTCAGTTACCTTAGCTTTCTTGGGAACAGGAACAATGGTGGCCCTCTTGAAGCATGTGGGAACAGCAGACTGGGATAAGGATTGATTGAATATGTCCGTAAACACACCAGCCAGCTGGTCTGCGCATGCTCTGAGGACACAGCTGGGGATGCCGTCTGGGCCTGCAGACCTGCGAGGGTTAACACGTTTAAATGTTTTACTCACGTCGGCTGCAGTGAAGGAGAGTCCGCATGTTTTGGTAGTGGGCCGTGTCAGTGGCACTGTATTGTCCTCAAAGTGAGCAAAGAAGTTGTTCAGGCTGTCTGGGAGCAAGACATCCCGGTCCGCGACGGGGCTGGTTTTCTTTTTGTAATCCGTGATTGACTGTAGACCCTGCCACATACCTCTGGTGTCGTTGAATTGAATTGAATTGCGACTCTACTTTGTCTATATACTGACACTTAGCTTGTTTGATTGCCTTGCGGAGGGAATAGCTACACTGTTTGTATTCGGTCATGTTTCCGGTCACCTTGCCCTGATTAAAATCAGTGGTTTGCGCTTTCAGTATCGTGCGAATGCTGCCATCAATCCACGGTTTCTGGTTGGGGAATGTTTTAATTAACACTGTGGGTACAACATCACCGATGCACTTGCTAATAAACTCGCTCACCGAATCAGTGTATTCATCAATGTTGTTGAACATATCCCAGTCCACGACATCGAAGCAATCTTGAAGCGTGGAATCAGATTGGTCGGACCAGCGTTGAACAGACCTTAGCGCGTTTTAGTTTCTGTCTATAGGCTGGGAGCAACAAATGGAATCGTGGTCAGCTTTTCCGAAAGGAGGGCGGGGGAGGGCCTTATATGCGTTGCGGAAGTAAGAATAACAATGATCCAGGGTTTTACCAGCCCTGGTTGCACAATCGATATGCTGATAGAATTTAGGGAGTCTTGTTTTCAAATTAGCCTTGTTAAAATCCCCAGCTACAATGAATGCAGCCTTGGGATATGTGGTTTACAGTTTACATAGAGTCAGTTCGTTCAGGGCCATCGATATGTCTGCTTGGGGGGTAATATATTCGGCTGTGATTATAATCAAAGAGAATTCTCTTGGTAGATAATGCGGTCGGCATTTGATTGTGAGGAATTCTAAGTCAGGTGAACAGAAGGACTTGAGTTCCTGTATGTTTTTATGATCACACCACGTCTCGTTAATCATAAGGCATACCGCCCCTTCTTCTTCTTACCAGAAATATGCTTGTTTCTGTTGTCGCGATGCGTGAAGAAACCAGCTAGCTGTACCGACTCTGATAGCGTGTCTCGAGTGAACCATGTTTCTGTGAAGCAAAGAACGTTACAGTCTCTTATATCTCTCTGGAATGCTACCCGTGCTCAGATTTCATCTACCTTGTTGTCAAGAGACTGGACATTGGCGAGTAGAATGCTCGGGAGCGGTACGCGATGTGCCCGTCTCCGGAGCCTAACCAGAAGACCGCTTTGTCTGCCCCTTTTACAGCATTTTGGTTTTGGTTCGCCAGCTGGGATCCGATCCATTGTCTTGGGTGGTGGGCAAAACAGAGGATCCGCTTCGGGAAAGTCGTATTCCTGGTCGTAATGTTGGTGAGTTGACGTTGCTCTTATATCCAATAGTTCCTCCCGACTGTATGTAATAAAACCTAAGATTACCTGGCGTAACAATGTAAGAAATAACAAGTAAAAAAACTAAATAGTGCATAGTTTCCTCGGAATGCGAAGAGAGGGGGCCGTCTCTGTTGGTGCCGGAAATATAGATTGGTGATCTGTTTGTTAACTTGGCTTTCAAAGACTTTAGTAAGGCAGGGTAGGATAGCTATAGGTCTGTAACAGTTTGGGTCTTGAGTGTCACCCCCTTTGAAGAGGGGGATGACTGCGGCAGCTTTCCAATCTTTAGGGATCTCAGATGATAGGAAAGAAAGGTTGAACACAGCTAGTAATAGTGGTTGCAACAATTGCAGCGGATCATTTTAGAAAGAGAGGTTCCAGATTGTCTAGCCCAGCTGATTTGTAGTGGTCCAGATTTTGCAGCTCTTTCAGAACATCAGCTATCTGGATTTGGGTGAAGGGGAAATTGGGAAAGCCGTAGAAAAATGCTTATTGAAATTCTCGATTATCTAGATTTATCGGTGGTGACAGTGTTTCCTAGCCTCAGTGCAGCTGGCAGGAGGTGCTCTTATTCCCAAAATGTTGGGAGTTTGTGCTACAGGATACACATTTCTGCTTGAAAAAGCACGTCTGGAGTCACGTCTGGAGTGAACTAGGGCTATATCTGTTCTTAGTTCTAAAAAAAATTGAAAGGGGCATGCTTATTTAAGATGGTGAAGAAAGCACCTTTAAAGAATAACCAGGCATCCTCTACTGACGGAATGAGGCCAATATCCTTACAGGATTCCCAGGCAGGTTGATTAGAAAGGCCTGCTCGCTGAAGTGTTTTAGGGAGCGTTTGACAGTGATGAGGGATGATTGGTTGACCACGGACCCATTACGGAAGCAGGCAATGAGGCAGTGATCACTGAGATCCTGGTTGGAGACAGCAGAGGTGTATTTAGAGGGCAGGTTGGTCAGGATGATATCTATGAGGGTGCCCATGTTTACGGATTTAGGGTTGTACCTGGTAGGTTCCATGATAATTTGTGTGAGATTGAGGGCATCTAGTTTAGATTGTAGGACTGCTGGGGTGTTAATCATATCCCAGTTTAGGTCACCTAACAGTACAAACTCTGAAGCTAAACGGGGGGCAGTTAATTCACATATGGTGTCCAGGGCACAGCTGGGGGCTGAGGGGGGTCTATAACAAGCTGCAACAGTGAGAGACATATTTCTGTAAAGGTTTAAAGTGGAAGCTCGAACTGTTTGGGCACAGACCTGGATAGCATGACAGACCTCTGCAGGCTATCTCTGCAGTAGATTGCAACTCCACCCCCTTTGACCGTTCTATCTTGACGGAAAATGTTGTAGTTGGGGATGGAAATTGCAGAATTTTTGTTGGCCTTCTTAAGCCAGGATTCAGACACGGCTAGGACATCAGGATGTGCTAAAGCAGTGAATAAAACAAACTTAGGGAAGAGGCTTCTGATGTTAACGTGCATGAAACCCGGCTTTTAGGGTTACAGAAGTCAACAAATGATAGCACTTGGGGAATAGGAGTGGAACTGGAGGCTACAGGGCCTGGCTTAACCTCTACATCAAATCAAATCAAATTTATTTATATAGCCCTTCGTACATCAGCTGATATCTCAAAGTGCTGTACAGAAACCCAGCCTAAAACCCCAAACAGCAAGCAATGCAGGTGTAGAAGCACGGTGGCTAGGAAAAACTCCCTAGAAAGGCCAAAACCTAGGAAGAAACCTAGAGAGGAACCAGGCTATGTGGGGTGGCCAGTCCTCTTCTGGCTGTGCCGGGTGGAGATTATAACAGAACATGGCCAAGATGTTCAAATGTTCATAAATGACCAGCATGGTCGAATAATAATAAGGCAGAACAGTTGAAACTGGAGCAGCAGCATGGCCAGGTGGACTGGGGACAGCAAGGAGTAGTCATGTCAGGTAGTCCTGAGGCATGGTCCTAGGGCTCAGGTCCTCCGAGAGAGAGAAAGAAAGAGAGAAGGAGAGAATTAGAGAACGCACTTAGATTCACACAGGACACCGAATGGGACAGGAGAAGTACTCCAGATATAACAAACTGACCCTAGCCCCCCGACACATAAACTACTGCAGCATAAATACTGGAGGCTGAGACAGGAGGGGTCAGGAGACACTGTGGCCCCATCCGAGGACACCCCCGGAGAGGGCCAAACAGGAAGGATATAACCCTAACCCACAGCCCCCACACCACTAGAGGGATATCTTTAACCACCAACTTACCATCCTGAGACAAGGCTGAGTATAGCCCACAAAGATCTCCGCCATGGCACAACCCAAGGGGGGGCGCCAACCCAGACAGGATGACCACATCAGTGAATCAACCCACTCAGGTGACGCACCCCTTCCAGGGACGGCATGAGAGAGCCCCAGTAAGCCAGTGACTCAGCCCCTGTAATAGGGTTAGAGGCAGAGAATCCCAGTGGAAAGAGGAGAACAGGCCAGGCAGAGACAGCAAGGGCGGTTCGTTGCTCCAGAGCCTTTCCGTTCACTGGAAAAACTCTTCCCTTCCCACTCCTGGGCCAGACTACACTCAATCATATGACCCACTGAAGAGATGAGTCTTCAGTAAAGACTTAAAGGTTGAGACCGAGTTTGCGTCTCTGACATGGGTAGGCAGACCGTTCCATAAAAATGGAGCTCTATAGGAGAAAGCCCTGCCTCCAGCTGTTTGCTTAGAAATTCTAGGGACAATTAGGAGGCCTCACCAGAGGAACAGAGGAGGAGTAGGATAAGGTAACGGCTACAGACTATAAGAACTGGTCGTCTAGTGCATTGGGGACAGAGAATAAAAGGAGCACATTTCTGGTCGTGGTAGAATAGATCCAAGGCATAATGTACAGACAAGGGTATGGTAGGATGTGAGTACAGTGGAGGTAAACCTAGGCGTTGAGTGACAATGAGAGAGGTTTCGTCTCTGGAGGGACAAGTTAAGCCAGGTGAGGTCTCTGCATGTGTGTGGGGTGGGACAAAAGCGCTATCTAAGACATTTTGAGCGAGACTGAGGGCTCTACAGTGAAATAAAACAGTAAAAACTAGCCAAGACAGCAGTAGACAGGGCATATTGACATTAGAGAGAGGCATAAAGCAATCACAGGTGTTGATCAGGAGATCTAAGACAACAACGGGTAAATGGCGATGAATGGGCAGAGTGGGTCAGTTAGGTACATACAGGACCTGAGTTCGATGCTGGGGCTGACAGGTAAACAAAATTAGGTACCGTGTTATTGAAACAGTCCAAGGGGCATCAGCTGTGTAGCCGAGTAGGCTCAAAAGAGCAGCAATAGGTGAGTCAGGGTGCTGTTCGGTAGTCACTACTACTCTAGGCGAGGAGGGGACACAGCGGTCAGAAAAGCTAGTGGGCCGGGGCTAGTAGAAGGTCCCTCACCACATCGTATGATCACGTCGGCAGTCCTGTCGTGATGGATCGGTGGGGCTCCGTGTCAACAATAAAGGGTCCAGGCCAATTGGCAAAGGAGGTATTGTAGCCCTAGAATTAGCTGGTATATGGGCCTAGCTCGAGGCTAGCTCAAGGCTAGCTGGTGCTTGCTTCGAGACAGAGGCGTTAGCTAACAGTAGCCACTCGTTTGCAGCGATCTAGCTGCGATGATCCGGAGTAATGATCCGGTGTAATGATCCAGAGTGGTAGGAATCCAGTGATATGGTAGAGAGAAGCAGTCCGATATACTCTAGGTTGATATTGCACTGTGCAGACTGGCAGGTGTTGTCCAAGCTAAGGCTGTTGACGATGGGGAAAAAAAGGCGAGGACCGCTAGCCTAGGCTAACAAAGACTAGTAGCTAGTTAGCTGGCTAGCTCCTGATGGAAGTTCCAGTTATAAGGAATAAAAATAGCAGATCCGTACCACATTGGGTGAGGCCGGTTGCAGGAAAGTATATTAAGTTCGTAGATAGAAAGTGGAATTAAGATATGTATGACAAGATTGGCTATTTACATGGGATAAGACACTGGATACGACAAAGACAGATACACACATCCCACTGCAGCGCCATCTTTGAAAACTGTCTGGGGCTCAGTTACATCCCTCTATAGGGTCTCTTTACGCACTCCCTATACTGTTTATATCCCCTCATTTCTCCTGTGTCATCCCTCTTGTCCACCTAACCCTAACCTAACTCTGGCTCCAACCCTACCCCTAACTCTGTCTCAAATCCTAACCCTAACTCTGAATCCTACCCTACACTAACTCTGTTTCCAATCCTAAACTTAACTCTAAAACCTACCCTACACTAACTCTGTTTCCAATCCTAACCCTAACTCTGGCTCCAACCCTAACCCTAACTCTTGTCTCCAATCCTAACCCTAACTCTGAATCCTACCCTACCCTAACTCTGTCTCCAATCCTAACCCTAACTCTGTCTCCAACCCTACCCTAACTCTGGTTCCAGCCCTAACCCTAACTCTGTCTCCAATCCTAACCCTAACACTGGCTCCAACCCTAACTCTAACTCTGAATTCTACCCTACCCTAACTCTGTCTCCAATCCTAACCCTAACTTTGGCTCCTACTCTACCCTAACTCTGGCTCCTACCCTACCCTAACTCTGGTTCCTACCCTACCCTAACTCTGGCTCCAAACCTAACTCTGGCTCCTACCCTACCCTACCCTACCTCTAACCCTAACCCTGGTTCCTACCCTACCCTACCCTACCTCTAACCCTAACCCTGGCTCCTACCCTACCCTACCTCTAACCCTAACCCTGGCTCCTACCCTACCCTACCCTACCTCTAACCCTAACCCTGGCTCCTACCCTACCCTATCTCTAACCCTAACCCTGGCTCCTACCCTACCCTACCTCTAACCCTAACCCTGGCTCCTACACTACCCTACCTCTAACCCTAACCCTGGCTCCTACCCTACCCTACCTCTAACCCTAACCCTGGCTCCTACCCTACCCTACCTCTAACCCTAACCCTGGCTCCTACCCTACCCTACCTCTAACCCTAACCCTGGCTCCCGCCCTACCCTAACTCTGGCTCCTACCCTACCCTAACTCTGGCTCCTACCCTACCCTAACACTGGCTCCAAACCTAACTCTGGCTCCTACCCTACCTCTAACCCTAACCCTGGCCCATACCCTACCATACCCTACCTCTAACCCTAACCCTGGCTCCTACCCTACCCTACCTCTAACCCTAACCCTGGCTCCTACCCTACCCTACCCTACCTCTAACCCTAACCCTGGCTCCTACCCTACCCTACCTCTAACCCTAACCCTGGCTTCTACCCTACCCTACCTCTAACCCTAACCCTGGCTCCTACCCTACCCTACCTCTAACCCTAACCCTGGCTCCTACCCTACCCTACCTCTAACCCTAACCCTGGCTCCTACCCTACCCTACCCTACCTCTAACCCTAACCCTGGCTCCACCCTACCCTACCTCTAACCCTAACCCTGGCTCCTACCCTACCCCTCCTTCCTTACATCCATATATCTTCTCATCTTGTCCTTTCCTTCCATCCCTTCTCTTTAAAATAAAGTGTGGATAGACATTAGGGCATGTGAAATAAAGTGTGGATAGACATTAGGGCATGTGAAATAAAGTGTGGATAGACATTAGGGCATGTGAAATAAAGTGTGGATAAACATTAGGGCATGTGAAATAAAGTGTGGATAGACATTAGGGCATGTGAAATAAAGTGTGGATAGACATTAGGGCATGTGAAATAAAGTGTGGATAGACATTAGGGCATGTGAAATAAAGTGTGGATAGACATTAGGGCATGTGAAATAAAGTGTGGATAGACATTAGGGCATGTGAAATAAAGTGTGGATAGACATTAGGGCATGTGAAATAAAGTGTGGATAGACATTAGGGCATGTGAAATAAAGTGTGGATAGACGTTAGGGAGTGTGAAATAAAGTGTGGATAGACATTAGGGAGTGTGGTGTGAGATCTCTGCTACTGAAACCCTGGGCTCTCATGTTTACACTCACAGATACCCCGTCTCTCCACCTCTCCCTTTCCCAAGCCCCCCTTCCCACAGCCCTTGCCCCCTGGAGAGACCAGCTGACAGGACAGGGTCACAGCAGGCAGGGTAGTGGCAGACTGACAGGTCCAGCACAGCAGGGTAGGGGACCTGATCCAAGGCCAGAATGTGCTGTTCATCCCCAAGGACTGACTACCGTGGAGGTTGGAGCCCATCCATGCTACCTTCAGTAGCAGATGTAGTAGTGGAAGTGGTAGGGCTGTAGTACATACAAAGTACATCATTAGTACACCCCTTCATCCTGCACACCTTCACTCCCACTCCTCCTACAGATTCAAATGTGGGGAAGAGAGGGATGAAGACAGAGAGAGAGTAGGAGATAAGTAGAAGGGGAAAGAGGGAGCTGTTGTATAATCGTCCTCTAACTGAAAAAGGGAGCTGTTGTATAATCATCCTCTAACTGAAAAAGGGGTCTGTTGTATAATCATCCTCTAACTGAAAAAGGGGTCTGTTGTATAATCATCCTCTAACTGAAAGAGGGAGCTGTCATATAATCATCCCCTAACTGAAAGAGGGAGCTGTCATATAATCATCCCCTAACTGAAAGAGGGAGCTGTCCTATAATCATCCTCTAACTGAAAGAGGGAGCTGTCATATAATCATCCTCTAACTGAAAGAGGGAGCTGTCATATAATCATCCTCTAACTGAAAGAGGGAGCTGTCATATAATCATCCTCTAACTGAAAGAGGGAGCTGTTGTATAATCATCCTCTAACTGAAAAAAGGGGGCTGTTGTATAATCATCCTCTAACTGAAAAAAGGGGGCTGTTGTATAATCATCCTCTAACTGAAAAAGGGGGCTGTTGTATAATCATCCTCTAACTGAAAAAAGGGGGCTGTTGTATAATCATCCTCTAACTGAAAAAGGGAGCTGTTGTATAATCATCCTCTAACTGAAAAAAGGGGGCTGTTGTATAATCATCCTCTAACTGAAAGAGGGAGCTGTCATATAATCATCATCTAACTGAAACAGGGAGCTGTCCTATAATCATCCTCTAACTGAAACAGGGAGCTGCCCTATAATCATCATCTAACTGAAAGAGGGAGCTGTCATATAATCATCCCCTAACTGAAAGAGGGAGCTGTCCTATAATCATCCTCTAACTGAAAGAGGGAGCTGTCATATAATCATCCTCTAACTGAAAGAGGGAGCTGTCATATAATCATCCTCTAACTGAAAGAGGGAGCTGTCATATAATCATCCTCTAACTGAAAGAGGGAGCTGTTGTATAATCATCCTCTAACTGAAAAAAGGGGGCTGTTGTATAATCATCCTCTAACTGAAAAAAGGGGGCTGTTGTATAATCATCCTCTAACTGAAAAAGGGGGCTGTTGTATAATCATCCTCTAACTGAAAAAAGGGGGCTGTTGTATAATCATCCTCTAACTGAAAAAGGGAGCTGTTGTATAATCATCCTCTAACTGAAAAAAGGGGGCTGTTGTATAATCATCCTCTAACTGAAAGAGGGAGCTGTCATATAATCATCATCTAACTGAAACAGGGAGCTGTCCTATAATCGTCCTCTAACTGAAAGAGGGAGCTGTCATATAATCATCCTCTAACTGAAACAGGGAGCTGTCCTATAATCGTCCTCTAACTGAAAGAGGGGGCTGTTGTATAATCATCCTCTAACTGAAAGAGCTGTCATATAATCATCCTCTAACTGAAAGAGGGAGCTGTCCTATAATCATTCTCTAACTGAAAGAGGGAGCTGTCCTATAATCATCCTCTAACTGAAAGAGGGAGCTGTCCTATAATCATCCTCTAACTGAAACAGGGAGCTGTCCTATAATCATCCTCTAACTGAAACAGGGAGCTGTCCTATAATCATCCTCTAACTGAAACAGGGAGCTGCCCTATAATCATCATCTAACTGAAACAGGGAGCTGTCCTATAATCATCCTCTAACTGAAACAGGGAGCTGCCCTATAATCATCCTCTAACTGAAACAGGGAGCTGTCCTATAATCATCCACTAACTGAAACAGGGAGCTGTCCTATAATCATCCTCTAACTGAAACAGGGAGCTGCCCTATAATCATCATCTAACTGAAACAGGGAGCTGTCCTATAATCATCCTCTAACTGAAAGAGGGAGCTGTTCTATAATCATCCTCTAACTGAAACAGGGAGCTGTCCTATAATCATCCTCTAACTGAAAGAGGGAGCTGTCCTATAATCATCCTCTAACTGAAAGAGGGAGCTGTCCTATAATCATCCTCTAACTGAAACAGGGAGCTGTCCTATAATCATCCTCTAACTGAAACAGGGAGCTGTCCTATAATCATCCTCTAACTGAAACAGGGAGCTGTCCTATAATCATCCTCTAACTGAAAGAGGGAGCTGTCCTATAATCATCCTCTAACTGAAAGAGGGAGCTGTCCTATAATCATCCTCTAACTGAAACAGGGAGCTGTCCTATAATCACCCTCTAACTGAAACAGGGAGCTGTCCTATAATCACCCTCTAACTGAAACAGGGAGCTGTCCTATAATCACCCTCTAACTGAAACAGGGAGCTGTCCTATAATCACCCTCTAACTGAAACAGGGAGCTGTCCTATAATCATCCTCTAACTGAAACAGGGAGCTGTCCTATAATCATCCTCTAACTGAAAGAGGGAGCTGTCCTATAATCATCCTCTAACTGAAACAGGGAGCTGTCCTATAATCATCCTCTAACTGAAACAGGGAACTGTCCTATAATCATCATCTAACTGAAACAGGGAGCTGTCCTATAATCATCTTCTAACTGAAACAGGGAGCTGTCCTATAATCATCATCTAACTGAAACAGGGAGCTGTCCTATAATCATCCACTAACTGAAACAGGGAGCTGTCCTATAATCATCCTCTAACTGAAACAGGGAGCTGCCCTATAATCATCATCTAACTGAATCAGGGAGCTGTCCTATAATCATCCTCTAACTGAAAGAGGGAGCTGTCCTATAATCATCCTCTAACTGAAACAGGGAGCTGTCCTATAATCATCCTCTAACTGAAAGAGGGAGCTGTCCTATAATCATCCTCTAACTGAAAGAGGGAGCTGTCCTATAATCATCCTCTAACTGAAACAGGGAGCTGTCCTATAATCATCCTCTAACTGAAACAGGGAGCTGTCCTATAATCATCCTCTAACTGAAACAGGGAGCTGTCCTATAATCATCCTCTAACTGAAAGAGGGAGCTGTCCTATAATCATCCACTAACTGAAACAGGGAGCTGTCCTATAATCATCCTCTAACTGAAACAGGGAGCTGCCCTATAATCATCATCTAACTGAAACAGGGAGCTGTCCTATAATCATCCTCTAACTGAAAGAGGGAGCTGTCCTATAATCGTCCTCTAACTGAAAGAGGGAGCTGTCATATAATCATCCTCAACTTGAAACAGGGAGCTGTCCTATAATCGTCCTCTAACTGAAAGAGGGAGCTGTCCTATAATCGCCCTCTAACTGAAAGAGGGAGCTGTCCTATAATTGTCCTCTAACTGAAAGAGGGAGCTGTCCTATAATTATCCTCTAACTGAAAAAGGGGGCTGTTGTATAATCATCCTCTAACTGAAAGAGCTGTCATATAATCATCCTCTAACTGAAAGAGGGAGCTGTCCTATAATCATCCTCTAACTGAAAGAGGGAGCTGCCCTATAATCATCCTCTAACTGAAAGAGGGAGCTGTCCTATAATCATCCTCTAACTGAAAGAGGGAGCTGTCCTATAATCATCCTCTAACTGAAACAGGGAGCTGTCCTATAATCATCCTCTAACTGAAACAGGGAGCTGCCCTATAATCATCATCTAACTGAAACAGGGAGCTGTCCTATAATCATCCTCTAACTGAAACAGGGAGCTGCCCTATAATCATCATCTAACTGAAAGAGGGAGCTGTCATATAATCATCCCCTAACTGAAAGAGGGAGCTGTCCTATAATCATCCTCTAACTGAAAGAGGGAGCTGTCATATAATCATCCTCTAACTGAAAGAGGGAGCTGTCATATAATCATCCTCTAACTGAAAGAGGGAGCTGTCATATAATCATCCTCTAACTGAAAGAGGGAGCTGTTGTATAATCATCCTCTAACTGAAAACAGGGAGCTGTCCTATAATCATCCTCTAACTGAAACAGGGAGCTGTCCTATAATCATCCTCTAACTGAAAGAGGGAGCTGTCCTATAATCATCCTCTAACTGAAACAGGGAGCTGTCCTATAATCATCCTCTAACTGAAACAGGGAACTGTCCTATAATCATCATCTAACTGAAACAGGGAGCTGTCCTATAATCATCTTCTAACTGAAACAGGGAGCTGTCCTATAATCATCATCTAACTGAAACAGGGAGCTGTCCTATAATCATCCACTAACTGAAACAGGGAGCTGTCCTATAATCATCCTCTAACTGAAACAGGGAGCTGCCCTATAATCATCATCTAACTGAAACAGGGAGCTGTCCTATAATCATCCTCTAACTGAAAGAGGGAGCTGTCCTATAATCATCCTCTAACTGAAACAGGGAGCTGTCCTATAATCATCCTCTAACTGAAAGAGGGAGCTGTCCTATAATCATCCTCTAACTGAAAGAGGGAGCTGTCCTATAATCATCCTCTAACTGAAACAGGGAGCTGTCCTATAATCATCCTCTAACTGAAACAGGGAGCTGTCCTATAATCATCCTCTAACTGAAACAGGGAGCTGTCCTATAATCATCCTCTAACTGAAAGAGGGAGCTGTCCTATAATCATCCTCTAACTGAAACAGGGAGCTGTCCTATAATCATCCTCTAACTGAAAGAGGGAGCTGTCCTATAATCATCCTCTAACTGAAAGAGGGAGCTGTCCTATAATCATCCTCTAACTGAAACAGGGAGCTGTCCTATAATCATCCTCTAACTGAAACAGGGAGCTGTCCTATAATCATCCTCTAACTGAAACAGGGAGCTGTCCTATAATCATCCTCTAACTGAAAGAGGGAGCTGTCCTATAATCATCCACTAACTGAAACAGGGAGCTGTCCTATAATCATCCTCTAACTGAAACAGGGAGCTGCCCTATAATCATCATCTAACTGAAACAGGGAGCTGTCCTATAATCATCCTCTAACTGAAAGAGGGAGCTGTCCTATAATCGTCCTCTAACTGAAAGAGGGAGCTGTCATATAATCATCCTCTAACTGAAACAGGGAGCTGTCCTATAATCGTCCTCTAACTGAAAGAGGGAGCTGTCCTATAATCGCCCTCTAACAGAAAGAGGGAGCTGTCCTATAATTGTCCTCTAAATGAAAGAGGGAGCTGTCCTATAATTATCCTCTAACTGAAAAAGGGGGCTGTTGTATAATCATCCTCTAACTGAAAGAGCTGTCATATAATCATCCTCTAACTGAAAGAGGGAGCTGTCCTATAATCATCCTCTAACTGAAAGAGGGAGCTGCCCTATAATCATCCTCTAACTGAAAGAGGGAGCTGTCCTATAATCATCCTCTAACTGAAAGAGGGAGCTGTCCTATAATCATCCTCTAACTGAAACACGGAGCTGTCCTATAATCATCCTCTAACTGAAACAGGGAGCTGCCCTATAATCATCATCTAACTGAAACAGGGAGCTGTCCTATAATCATCCTCTAACTGAAACAGGGAGCTGCCCTATAATCATCATCTAACTGAAAGAGGGAGCTGTCATATAATCATCCCCTAACTGAAAGAGGGAGCTGTCCTATAATCATCCTCTAACTGAAAGAGGGAGCTGTCATATAATCATCCTCTAACTGAAAGAGGGAGCTGTCATATAATCATCCTCTAACTGAAAGAGGGAGCTGTCATATAATCATCCTCTAACTGAAAGAGGGAGCTGTTGTATAATCATCCTCTAACTGAAAAAAGGGGGCTGTTGTATAATCATCCTCTAACTGAAAAAAGGGGGCTGTTGTATAATCATCCTCTAACTGAAAAAGGGGGCTGTTGTATAATCATCCTCTAACTGAAAAAAGGGGGCTGTTGTATAATCATCCTCTAACTGAAAAAGGGAGCTGTTGTATAATCATCCTCTAACTGAAAAAAGGGGGCTGTTGTATAATCATCCTCTAACTGAAAGAGGGAGCTGCCATATAATCATCATCTAACTGAAACAGGGAGCTGTCCTATAATCGTCCTCTAACTGAAAGAGGGAGCTGTCATATAATCATCCTCTAACTGAAACAGGGAGCTGTCCTATAATCGTCCTCTAACTGAAAGAGGGAGCTGTCCTATAATCGCCCTCTAACTGAAAGAGGGAGCTGTCCTATAATTGTCCTCTAACTGAAAGAGGGAGCTGTCCTATAATTATCCTCTAACTGAAAAAGGGGGCTGTTGTATAATCATCCTCTAACTGAAAGAGCTGTCATATAATCATCCTCTAACTGAAAGAGGGAGCTGTCCTATAATCATCCTCTAACTGAAAGAGGGAGCTGTCCTATAATCATCCTCTAACTGAAAGAGGGAGCTGTCCTATAATCATCCTCTAACTGAAACAGGGAGCTGTCCTATAATCATCCTCTAACTGAAACAGGGAGCTGTCCTATAATCATCCTCTAACTGAAACAGGGAGCTGCCCTATAATCATCATCTAACTGAAACAGGGAGCTGTCCTATAATCATCCTCTAACTGAAACAGGGAGCTGCCCTATAATCATCCTCTAACTGAAACAGGGAGCTGTCCTATAATCATCCACTAACTGAAACAGGGAGCTGTCCTATAATCATCCTCTAACTGAAACAGGGAGCTGCCCTATAATCATCATCTAACTGAAAAAGGGGGCTGTTGTATAATCATCCTCTAACTGAAAAAAGGGGGCTGTTGTATAATCATCCTCTAACTGAAAAAGGGGGCTGTTGTATAATCATCCTCTAACTGAAAAAAGGGGGCTGTTGTATAATCATCCTCTAACTGAAAAAGGGAGCTGTTGTATAATCATCCTCTAACTGAAAAAAGGGGGCTGTTGTATAATCATCCTCTAACTGAAAGAGGGAGCTGTCATATAATCATCATCTAACTGAAACAGGGAGCTGTCCTATAATCGTCCTCTAACTGAAAGAGGGAGCTGTCATATAATCATCCTCTAACTGAAACAGGGAGCTGTCCTATAATCGTCCTCTAACTGAAAGAGGGAGCTGTCCTATAATCGCCCTCTAACTGAAAGAGGGAGCTGTCCTATAATTGTCCTCTAACTGAAAGAGGGAGCTGTCCTATAATTATCCTCTAACTGAAAAAGGGGGCTGTTGTATAATCATCCTCTAACTGAAAGAGCTGTCATATAATCATCCTCTAACTGAAAGAGGGAGCTGTCCTATAATCATCCTCTAACTGAAAGAGGGAGCTGTCCTATAATCATCCTCTAACTGAAAGAGGGAGCTGTCCTATAATCATCCTCTAACTGAAACAGGGAGCTGTCCTATAATCATCCTCTAACTGAAACAGGGAGCTGTCCTATAATCATCCTCTAACTGAAACAGGGAGCTGCCCTATAATCATCATCTAACTGAAACAGGGAGCTGTCCTATAATCATCCTCTAACTGAAACAGGGAGCTGCCCTATAATCATCCTCTAACTGAAACAGGGAGCTGTCCTATAATCATCCACTAACTGAAACAGGGAGCTGTCCTATAATCATCCTCTAACTGAAACAGGGAGCTGCCCTATAATCATCATCTAACTGAAAAAGGGGGCTGTTGTATAATCATCCTCTAACTGAAAACAGGGGGCTGTTGTATAATCATCCTCTAACTGAAAAAGGGGGCTGTTGTATAATCATCCTCTAACTGAAAAAGGGGGCTGTTGTATAATCATCCTCTAACTGAAAAAGGGAGCTGTTGTATAATCATCCTCTAACTGAAAAAGGGGGCTGTTGTATAATCATCCTCTAACTGAAAGAGGGAGCTGTCATATAATCATCATCTAACTGAAACAGGGAGCTGTCCTATAATCGTCCTCTAACTGAAAGAGGGAGCTGTCATATAATCATCCTCTAACTGAAACAGGGAGCTGTCCTATAATCGTCCTCTAACTGAAAGAGGGAGCTGTCCTATAATCGCCCTCTAACTGAAAGAGGGAGCTGTCCTATAATTGTCCTCTAACTGAAAGAGGGAGCTGTCCTATAATTATCCTCTAACTGAAAAGGGTGCTGTTGTATAATCATCCTCTAACTGAAAGAGCTGTCATATAATCATCCTCTAACTGAAAGAGGGAGCTGTCCTATAATCATCCTCTAACTGAAAGAGGGAGCTGTCCTATAATCATCCTCTAACTGAAAGAGGGAGCTGTCCTATAATCATCCTCTAACTGAAACAGGGAGCTGTCCTATAATCATCCTCTAACTGAAACAGGGAGCTGTCCTATAATCATCCTCTAACTGAAACAGGGAGCTGCCCTATAATCATCATCTAACTGAAACAGGGAGCTGTCCTATAATCATCCTCTAACTGAAACAGGGAGCTGCCCTATAATCATCCTCTAACTGAAACAGGGAGCTGTCCTATAATCATCCACTAACTGAAACAGGGAGCTGTCCTATAATCATCCTCTAACTGAAACAGGGAGCTGCCCTATAATCATCATCTAACTGAAACAGGGAGCTGTCCTATAATCATCCTCTAACTGAAAGAGGGAGCTGTCCTATAATCATCCTCTAACTGAAACAGGGAGCTGTCCTATAATCATCCTCTAACTGAAAGAGGGAGCTGTCCTATAATCATCCTCTAACTGAAACAGGGAGCTGTCCTATAATCATCCACTAACTGAAACAGGGAGCTGTCCTATAATCATCCTCTAACTGAAACAGGGAGCTGCCCTATAATCATCATCTAACTGAAACAGGGAGCTGTCCTATAATCATCCTCTAACTGAAAGAGGGAGCTGTCCTATAATCATCCTCTAACTGAAACAGGGAGCTGTCCTATAATCATCCTCTAACTGAAAGAGGGAGCTGTCCTATAATCATCCTCTAACTGAAAGAGGGAGCTGTCCTATAATCATCCTCTAACTGAAACAGGGAGCTGTCCTATAATCATCCTCTAACTGAAACAGGGAGCTGTCATATAATCATCCTCTAACTGAAACAGGGAGCTGTCCTATAATCGTCCTCTAACTGAAAGAGGGAGCTGTCCTATAATCGCCCTCTAACTGAAAGAGGGAGCTGTCCTATAATTGTCCTCTAACTGAAAGAGGGAGCTGTCCTATAATTATCCTCTAACTGAAAAAGGGTGCTGTTGTATAATCATCCTCTAACTGAAAGAGCTGTCATATAATCATCCTCTAACTGAAAGAGGGAGCTGTCCTATAATCATCCTCTAACTGAAAGAGGGAGCTGTCCTATAATCATCCTCTAACTGAAAGAGGGAGCTGTCCTATAATCATCCTCTAACTGAAACAGGGAGCTGTCCTATAATCATCCTCTAACTGAAACAGGGAGCTGTCCTATAATCATCCTCTAACTGAAACAGGGAGCTGCCCTATAATCATCATCTAACTGAAACAGGGAGCTGTCCTATAATCATCCTCTAACTGAAACAGGGAGCTGCCCTATAATCATCCTCTAACTGAAACAGGGAGCTGTCCTATAATCATCCACTAACTGAAACAGGGAGCTGTCCTATAATCATCCTCTAACTGAAACAGGGAGCTGCCCTATAATCATCATCTAACTGAAACAGGGAGCTGTCCTATAATCATCCTCTAACTGAAAGAGGGAGCTGTCCTATAATCATCCTCTAACTGAAACAGGGAGCTGTCCTATAATCATCCTCTAACTGAAAGAGGGAGCTGTCCTATAATCATCCTCTAACTGAAAGAGGGAGCTGTCCTATAATCATCCTCTAACTGAAACAGGGAGCTGTCCTATAATCATCCTCTAACTGAAACAGGGAGCTGTCCTATAATCATCCTCTAACTGAAACAGGGAGCTGTCCTATAATCATCCTCTAACTGAAAGAGGGAGCTGTCCTATAATCATCCTCTAACTGAAACAGGGAGCTGTCCTATAATCATCCTCTAACTGAAACAGGGAACTGTCCTATAATCATCATCTAACTGAAACAGGGAGCTGTCCTATAATCATCCTCTAACTGAAACAGGGAGCTGTCCTATAATCATCATCTAACTGAAACAGGGAGCTGTCCTATAATCATCCACTAACTGAAACAGGGAGCTGTCCTATAATCATCCTCTAACTGAAACAGGGAGCTGCCCTATAATCATCATCTAACTGAAACAGGGAGCTGTCCTATAATCATCCTCTAACTGAAAGAGGGAGCTGTCCTATAATCATCCTCTAACTGAAACAGGGAGCTGTCCTATAATCATCCTCTAACTGAAAGAGGGAGCTGTCCTATAATCATCCTCTAACTGAAAGAGGGAGCTGTCCTATAATCGTCCTCTAACTGAAAGAGGGAGCTGTCCTATAATCGCCCTCTAACTGAAAGAGGGAGCTGTCCTATAATTGTCCTCTAACTGAAAGAGGGAGCTGTCCTATAATTATCCTCTAACTGAAAAAGGGGGCTGTTGTATAATCATCCTCTAACTGAAAGAGCTGTCATATAATCATCCTCTAACTGAAAGAGGGAGCTGTCCTATAATCATCCTCTAACTGAAAGAGGGAGCTGTCCTATAATCATCCTCTAACTGAAAGAGGGAGCTGTCCTATAATCATCCTCTAACTGAAACAGGGAGCTGTCCTATAATCATCCTCTAACTGAAACAGGGAGCTGTCCTATAATCATCCTCTAACTGAAACAGGGAGCTGCCCTATAATCATCATCTAACTGAAACAGGGAGCTGTCCTATAATCATCCTCTAACTGAAACAGGGAGCTGCCCTATAATCATCCTCTAACTGAAACAGGGAGCTGTCCTATAATCATCCACTAACTGAAACAGGGAGCTGTCCTATAATCATCCTCTAACTGAAACAGGGAGCTGCCCTATAATCATCATCTAACTGAAACAGGGAGCTGTCCTATAATCATCCTCTAACTGAAAGAGGGAGCTGTCTTATAATCATCCTCTAACTGAAACAGGGAGCTGTCCTATAATCATCCTCTAACTGAAAGAGGGAGCTGTCCTATAATCATCCTCTAACTGAAAGAGGGAGCTGTCCTATAATCATCCTCTAACTGAAACAGGGAGCTGTCCTATAATCATCCTCTAACTGAAACAGGGAGCTGTCCTATAATCATCCTCTAACTGAAACAGGGAGCTGTCCTATAATCATCCTCTAACTGAAAGAGGGAGCTGTCCTATAATCATCCTCTAACTGAAAGAGGGAGCTGTCCTATAATCATCCTCTAACTGAAACAGGGAGCTGTCCTATAATCACCCTCTAACTGAAACAGGGAGCTGTCCTATAATCACCCTCTAACTGAAACAGGGAGCTGTCCTATAATCACCCTCTAACTGAAACAGGGACCTGTCCTATAATCACCCTCTAACTGAAACAGGGAGCTGTCCTATAATCATCCTCTAACTGAAACAGGGAGCTGTCCTATAATCATCATCTAACTGAAAGAGGGAGCTGTCCTATAATCATCCTCTAACTGAAACAGGGAGCTGTCCTATAATCATCCTCTAACTGAAACAGGGAACTGTCCTATAATCATCATCTAACTGAAACAGGGAGCTGTCCTATAATCATCCTCTAACTGAAACAGGGAGCTGTCCTATAATCATCATCTAACTGAAACAGGGAGCTGTCCTATAATCATCCACTAACTGAAACAGGGAGCTGTCCTATAATCATCCTCTAACTGAAACAGGGAGCTGCCCTATAATCATCATCTAACTGAAACAGGGAGCTGTCCTATAATCATCCTCTAACTGAAAGAGGGAGCTGTCCTATAATCATCCTCTAACTGAAACAGGGAGCTGTCCTATAATCATCCTCTAACTGAAAGAGGGAGCTGTCCTATAATCATCCTCTAACTGAAAGAGGGAGCTGTCCTATAATCATCCTCTAACTGAAACAGGGAGCTGTCCTATAATCATCCTCTAACTGAAACAGGGAGCTGTCCTATAATCATCCTCTAACTGAAACAGGGAGCTGTCCTATAATCATCCTCTAACTGAAAGAGGGAGCTGTCCTATAATCATCCTCTAACTGAAAGAGGGAGCTGTCCTATAATCATCCTCTAACTGAAACAGGGAGCTGTCCTATATTCACCCTCTAACGGAAACAGGGAGCTGTCCTATAATCACCCTCTAACTGAAACAGGGAACTGTCCTATAATCACCCTCTAACTGAAACAGGGAGCTGTCCTATAATCACCCTCTAACTGAAACAGGGAGCTGTCCTATAATCATCCTCTAACTGAAACAGGGAGCTGTCCTATAATCATCCTCTAACTGAAAGAGGGAGCTGTCCTATAATCATCCTCTAACTGAAACAGGGAGCTGTCCTATAATCATCCTCTAACTGAAACAGGGAACTGTCCTATAATCATCATCTAACTGAAACAGGGAGCTGTCCTATAATCATCCTCTAACTGAAACAGGGAGCTGCCCTATAATCATCCTCTAACTGAAACAGGGAGCTGTCCTATAATCATCCACTAACTGAAACAGGGAGCTGTCCTATAATCATCCTCTAACTGAAACAGGGAGCTGCCCTATAATCATCATCTAACTGAAACAGGGAGCTGTCCTATAATCATCCTCTAACTGAAACAGGGAGCTGTCCTATAATCATCCTCTAACTGAAACAGGGAGCTGTCCTATAATCATCCTCTAACTGAAAGAGGGAGCTGTCCTATAATCATCCTCTAACTGAAACAGGGAGCTGTCCTATAATCATCCACTAACTGAAACAGGGAGCTGTCCTATAATCATCCTCTAACTGAAACAGGGAGCTGCCCTATAATCATCATCTAACTGAAACAGGGAGCTGTCCTATAATCATCCTCTAACTGAAAGAGGGAGCTGTCCTATAATCATCCTCTAACTGAAACAGGGAGCTGTCCTATAATCATCCTCTAACTGAAAGAGGGAGCTGTCCTATAATCATCCTCTAACTGAAAGAGGGAGCTGTCCTATAATCATCCTCTAACTGAAACAGGGAGCTGTCCTATAATCATCCTCTAACTGAAACAGGGAGCTGTCATATAATCATCCTCTAACTGAAACAGGGAGCTGTCCTATAATCGTCCTCTAACTGAAAGAGGGAGCTGTCCTATAATCGCCCTCTAACTGAAAGAGGGAGCTGTCCTATAATTGTCCTCTAACTGAAAGAGGGAGCTGTCCTATAATTATCCTCTAACTGAAAAAGGGTGCTGTTGTATAATCATCCTCTAACTGAAAGAGCTGTCATATAATCATCCTCTAACTGAAAGAGGGAGCTGTCCTATAATCATCCTCTAACTGAAAGAGGGAGCTGTCCTATAATCATCCTCTAACTGAAAGAGGGAGCTGTCCTATAATCATCCTCTAACTGAAACAGGGAGCTGTCCTATAATCATCCTCTAACTGAAACAGGGAGCTGTCCTATAATCATCCTCTAACTGAAACAGGGAGCTGCCCTATAATCATCATCTAACTGAAACAGGGAGCTGTCCTATAATCATCCTCTAACTGAAACAGGGAGCTGCCCTATAATCATCCTCTAACTGAAACAGGGAGCTGTCCTATAATCATCCACTAACTGAAACAGGGAGCTGTCCTATAATCATCCTCTAACTGAAACAGGGAGCTGCCCTATAATCATCATCTAACTGAAACAGGGAGCTGTCCTATAATCATCCTCTAACTGAAAGAGGGAGCTGTCCTATAATCATCCTCTAACTGAAACAGGGAGCTGTCCTATAATCATCCTCTAACTGAAAGAGGGAGCTGTCCTATAATCATCCTCTAACTGAAAGAGGGAGCTGTCCTATAATCATCCTCTAACTGAAACAGGGAGCTGTCCTATAATCATCCTCTAACTGAAACAGGGAGCTGTCCTATAATCATCCTCTAACTGAAACAGGGAGCTGTCCTATAATCATCCTCTAACTGAAAGAGGGAGCTGTCCTATAATCATCCTCTAACTGAAACAGGGAGCTGTCCTATAATCATCCTCTAACTGAAACAGGGAACTGTCCTATAATCATCATCTAACTGAAACAGGGAGCTGTCCTATAATCATCCTCTAACTGAAACAGGGAGCTGTCCTATAATCATCATCTAACTGAAACAGGGAGCTGTCCTATAATCATCCACTAACTGAAACAGGGAGCTGTCCTATAATCATCCTCTAACTGAAACAGGGAGCTGCCCTATAATCATCATCTAACTGAAACAGGGAGCTGTCCTATAATCATCCTCTAACTGAAAGAGGGAGCTGTCCTATAATCATCCTCTAACTGAAACAGGGAGCTGTCCTATAATCATCCTCTAACTGAAAGAGGGAGCTGTCCTATAATCATCCTCTAACTGAAAGAGGGAGCTGTCCTATAATCGTCCTCTAACTGAAAGAGGGAGCTGTCCTATAATCGCCCTCTAACTGAAAGAGGGAGCTGTCCTATAATTGTCCTCTAACTGAAAGAGGGAGCTGTCCTATAATTATCCTCTAACTGAAAAAGGGGGCTGTTGTATAATCATCCTCTAACTGAAAGAGCTGTCATATAATCATCCTCTAACTGAAAGAGGGAGCTGTCCTATAATCATCCTCTAACTGAAAGAGGGAGCTGTCCTATAATCATCCTCTAACTGAAAGAGGGAGCTGTCCTATAATCATCCTCTAACTGAAACAGGGAGCTGTCCTATAATCATCCTCTAACTGAAACAGGGAGCTGTCCTATAATCATCCTCTAACTGAAACAGGGAGCTGCCCTATAATCATCATCTAACTGAAACAGGGAGCTGTCCTATAATCATCCTCTAACTGAAACAGGGAGCTGCCCTATAATCATCCTCTAACTGAAACAGGGAGCTGTCCTATAATCATCCACTAACTGAAACAGGGAGCTGTCCTATAATCATCCTCTAACTGAAACAGGGAGCTGCCCTATAATCATCATCTAACTGAAACAGGGAGCTGTCCTATAATCATCCTCTAACTGAAAGAGGGAGCTGTCTTATAATCATCCTCTAACTGAAACAGGGAGCTGTCCTATAATCATCCTCTAACTGAAAGAGGGAGCTGTCCTATAATCATCCTCTAACTGAAAGAGGGAGCTGTCCTATAATCATCCTCTAACTGAAACAGGGAGCTGTCCTATAATCATCCTCTAACTGAAACAGGGAGCTGTCCTATAATCATCCTCTAACTGAAACAGGGAGCTGTCCTATAATCATCCTCTAACTGAAAGAGGGAGCTGTCCTATAATCATCCTCTAACTGAAAGAGGGAGCTGTCCTATAATCATCCTCTAACTGAAACAGGGAGCTGTCCTATAATCACCCTCTAACTGAAACAGGGAGCTGTCCTATAATCACCCTCTAACTGAAACAGGGAGCTGTCCTATAATCACCCTCTAACTGAAACAGGGACCTGTCCTATAATCACCCTCTAACTGAAACAGGGAGCTGTCCTATAATCATCCTCTAACTGAAACAGGGAGCTGTCCTATAATCATCATCTAACTGAAAGAGGGAGCTGTCCTATAATCATCCTCTAACTGAAACAGGGAGCTGTCCTATAATCATCCTCTAACTGAAACAGGGAACTGTCCTATAATCATCATCTAACTGAAACAGGGAGCTGTCCTATAATCATCCTCTAACTGAAACAGGGAGCTGTCCTATAATCATCATCTAACTGAAACAGGGAGCTGTCCTATAATCATCCACTAACTGAAACAGGGAGCTGTCCTATAATCATCCTCTAACTGAAACAGGGAGCTGCCCTATAATCATCATCTAACTGAAACAGGGAGCTGTCCTATAATCATCCTCTAACTGAAAGAGGGAGCTGTCCTATAATCATCCTCTAACTGAAACAGGGAGCTGTCCTATAATCATCCTCTAACTGAAAGAGGGAGCTGTCCTATAATCATCCTCTAACTGAAAGAGGGAGCTGTCCTATAATCATCCTCTAACTGAAACAGGGAGCTGTCCTATAATCATCCTCTAACTGAAACAGGGAGCTGTCCTATAATCATCCTCTAACTGAAACAGGGAGCTGTCCTATAATCATCCTCTAACTGAAAGAGGGAGCTGTCCTATAATCATCCTCTAACTGAAAGAGGGAGCTGTCCTATAATCATCCTCTAACTGAAACAGGGAGCTGTCCTATATTCACCCTCTAACGGAAACAGGGAGCTGTCCTATAATCACCCTCTAACTGAAACAGGGAACTGTCCTATAATCACCCTCTAACTGAAACAGGGAGCTGTCCTATAATCACCCTCTAACTGAAACAGGGAGCTGTCCTATAATCATCCTCTAACTGAAACAGGGAGCTGTCCTATAATCATCCTCTAACTGAAAGAGGGAGCTGTCCTATAATCATCCTCTAACTGAAACAGGGAGCTGTCCTATAATCATCCTCTAACTGAAACAGGGAACTGTCCTATAATCATCATCTAACTGAAACAGGGAGCTGTCCTATAATCATCCTCTAACTGAAACAGGGAGCTGTCCTATAATCATCCTCTAACTGAAACAGGGAGCTGTCCTATAATCATCCTCTAACTGAAACAGGGAGCTGTCCTATAATCATCCTCTAACTGAAACAGGGAGCTGTCCTATAATCACCCTCTAACTGAAACAGGGAGCTGTCCTATAATCACCCTCTAACTGAAACAGGGAGTGAGGAGTGGGTTTTCAAGGCCTCTGCTCCAATAGCTCTATATCCCAAAATTACGGCGCCTGACATTGGGATGTTCCGGGAGGGCCAAGTAAAGAAACGTAGAGCGAGCTTATCTTACTTCAATGTTTTCAGTCCACAGATGTGTGAAAGCCTCATGAAATCTGCTCCACTACAGTTTTTTCCCAGGTCTTAACTACCTCATTTACACAGGTGGAGAAACTGGAGAGCGGCCTGCCATGTCTGAAATAGGATACCAGAGGAGGAGGAGATTCCCAGGTGTCCTTATCTCATCACTCAACCCACCAGAGCTCAGCTGGCACAAACAAGTACTACAGAAGTCAACTGGGCAGACCAACCATTAATTACTGTAGGCTATATGTAGGGACCAACTCACGCCTTGTGGTTAGACAGTGTCCGCCCTGAGATTGGAAGGTTGGGAGATCAATCCCCGTCTGAGTCATACCAGAGACTGTAAACATGGGGCCCAATGCGTCTCTGCTTGGCCCTCAGCATAAGGAGATAGATTGGGGGTAAGGCCCTGCGATAGACTAACATGGGGGGTGTCCAGGGGGTGTATTTGTACATCAAGTTACCTCACGCTACAGAGCCTATGAGCCGTTCCAGCATGCACAATGGAACTTATATGGAGGGAATACCAAGTGAATTCCAGATAAAGGCCTGTGTCAAACAGAGAAAGGGTATTTGAAGCAGCCCTATAGAGGCAACAGGTCCAGGTAGACAGAGGCGAGTGTAAAAGTGTACTGCTACATGAGGTCATAAGTCAACACGGGACACCACTGCTGCAGATCAGATCACTGTGGTTATTCAACTGATAAGCGTCTAGCTACTGACCTCGCTAAGTCATTAGCATATATTTTGATCGTTAGTTAACAGACAAGTTCATCTTGCTGCCTGTGACAATATGCAAAAGATTAGGAAATTCAAATGATGTTGCATTGTTTGCAGACAAATGGCCCACTTTGCTGTTTTGCGTCATGGTAAGTAGATGAACCACATGATCTTGAGTTTGTGGGTTTGGAGGGATTTTTAAAAGTGCAAATATAATGTGCAAATATTGTACAATCCAGGTGTGCAAAGCTCTTAGAGACTTTCCCAGAAAGACTCCCAGCTGTAATCACTTCAGAAGGTGACTCCAACATGTATAGGCTCAGAGGTGTGAATAGTTATGTAAATGGCATGTTATTTTCCAATTTTGTTTTCTCACTTTGTCATTATGTGGTATTGTGTGTAGATGGGGTGAGAACAAACATGTACTGTATTTATTCCATTTTGAATTCAGACTGTAACAGAACAAAATGTGGAATGAGTCAAACGGTATGAATACTTTCTGTAGGCACAGTCCACAGCTCGAATGCAATACAATTGTGTCTTCTATTGCTGGAGAAATGCAAATATGATCTGTAAGATGGTTCCATGATGTTTATAAAACATGACATTTGCGAGCAGTGTAACGGTGAGTGGACATTCCCCCTTTCTCTTTATATTGGAGGTTTATCCAGCTCCTGTCAAAAGTTTGGATGGAAGTCAAATCGTCCAGTCTAAGTTGCCTTGTCGGTATTATATACAGTAAGCCCACAGGAAGAAACGATGGTGCCTGTAACTGTGTTTAAACATAGCCTATTTAAAACAAGTTGTTGTTTCATCTTTATTAGTATTTCATTGGAATGATACACTGTAGGCTATAGTCCAATCAGAACATTCTCCACGGCTAAATATGTGGTTGTGTAATCTTATGTATTGCTTTGTCATCAACTCCAGTTAGAATGTTATCCCTTAATGTTGCTTATTGACAATATTTGGCATGTTCATATCCAGGCCTGGCACCTATATCAGTGTGAATAGTATAGCCTATGTTTAACAATGTATTTCCATAATGAAGTAATGCAATTAGAGCAATGTGGACTGCAAACATGTTCAACACATTGAGCAAACATGGGGCAGGCTTTTTAAGGAACTAGGCTATAAGGACTAACATTCTAACTGGAGATGATGACAACGCAATACATATGATTACACAGCCACATATTTAGCTGTGGAGCACATTCTGATTGGCCAAGGGGCCAAGCCTCGACAAACCCACAAATTGTAATATTAATCAAATTGAAAAAACAACCCTTTCGTGCCACCACCAGCTACTGCGACCATAATTCTGGTTGTAGCAGCAGGTTGCCTAGTGGTTAGAGTGTTGGACTAGTAACCGAAAGGTTGCAGGATCAAATCCCTGAGCTGACAAGGTAAAAATCTGTCATTCTACCCCTGAACAAGGCAGTTAACCCAGTGTTCCTAGGCCATCATTGAAAATAAGAATTTGTTCTTAACTGACTTGCCTAGTTAAATAAAAGTAAAATATTTCCGAGACACTCCTGAACCTATAATGCTACCGCCGGTGTTATAGGTTGAGTAAAACAGAGCACTGTGAGTGTGTCACAAATTGCAACCTATTCCCTATATAGTGCATTACTTTTGACCAGACCCCTA
>NC_034181.2:76051972-76074472 GCF_002021735.2 Oncorhynchus kisutch | reverse complement strand
TGGAGACAATCAGCCTGAACGCTCCTTAGATATTCCTACCTCCTTTCAAAGCACAAATCCAATTTATGGACACATTTATTACCATGTCTGTCAGTGACTAAAAGGAGTTTCATAATCAGGAGCACACATCAGATCTGGTCACAGCAGGGCTGCTCGCTTGGCCAATCGGAGCTATATTACACGGTTAGGGTCGGCCCGATCCACAGAGGGAAGGAAAACATGAGCAAACAAAAGACTAGGTAGTTAGACATGGTCTGGGGGGCTTTTAGATGTCGCATTTAAAAAGTGATCTGATTTAAGAGTTGGGCCGTGGGGAGAAAATCTGTTAACTCAGTACCAGTACTGGGTCGGGCTGGGTCTGCAAGCACGGGGAGGGGGGATCGCATAGTACACCACACGTCCAACACAACACAGGAATCCTGTGAGATCTGATGTTATCAAGCACATAAAGTAGATATATTTGTTTTCTAATGATGGTATCTGTCAGTAACCAAGTAGCCCGCCTGGGTTTTTAAAGCGTTGCCCCACTGTGTGTGTTACACAAATATTTTCCATTGTTTGTCACAGATATTTAAAGTCCTCCAAAAATGACATGAAATCCACTTTTAAGTCCCATAAAGCACACAGAGAGTAGGCTGTTAGGCCAGCTATAATAACACAGAGGCCTGAGCGATTTACTATCCCTGCTCTGCTTGTGAAACGTAGATTGTAATGAGTGCTCTGCAGTCAGCGCGTCAGACCACTCTGGAACATACAGCGACACAGCCACGGACTGGAGCAAGCTCTTCTGGCTGAGGGCTGGCGGAGGGCTGTGGTCTGCGGTGTGTGTGTATACGGTAACATAAGGGGACACAGTGACAGTGACGTCTTAAGAGCTACTTGTTCATACACATACACTCACACATACACCAAAGTCCCTACGTCTTACCCATGTTTCCCAGGAGACACACCTCGGTCACTGTCTATGAATCAATATGCTCTTACAAAGGCCCAGCCTAAACCATCACTTGTGCCCACTGCATGAAAAATAGAAAAAAATGGTGTCCAGGAAAAGCTCCCCCTAGAGGCGAACCAGGAGGTAATTCAGTGTAGGAAACGAAGCGTGTCATTCATTAACCGAAAGATCACATTTTACCGCGGGAACGACACATTTAGTGGCGCATGGGGCTCTGTGAAACCTCCCGGAGAAAGCTGCTCTGTTTTCCTTCCAGAGTAATTAGGGGGGCTATTACCCGACACTCACACAGGTAATGCTCTGGTCGGGGGCCAGGGGCACATTTCATCATGGCCTGACCGACTGGCCCGTTTCACTGCAGTCGCTAGCCGCTGGAAAAATATGTGCAGAAACTGAAAACCGCATCGCTAAGAAATTGCCCGCTTGTCCCCTCTGTTGGTTTTGGATGAGGCCCTGTGCTGTAGCTTAGGGTTGCTGTCGGGACCTGGTGCCAGGATCCTTAAAAACCAGTAACTGATATCTTATTTTCCCTTACTGCCCTGAAACCTTTCTGTTATTAAAATGGAGCAAATCCCAGCAGAATGTTTTACACGTTTACTAGGTGTACGTCAAGGTGAGATACAACACTGGTAAATTACAGAACAGATTATAACCAGGGGAGTTGGACTGGGAGGAGGAGAGGAGAGTTGAGGAAAAGAGAGGAGAGGAGATGGATACTGAGAGTGGGTGACAGTTCTGACTAGCATATATAAATCTGTCCCCCGCTATGTTCTACACAAACCACAGTGCCCCTTACAGCCAGTAAACTTCATAACCCTAATAGAAGCAGAATTATACATAAAACAGTATAGAGAGACATGCTGGGATGAGTTTAGTCAAAAATATCAATGAGTTTAGATGTCATCTGCAGATGCATTGGGTCGACTTGTGTGCGTGCTTGTGCATGATTTCCTGTGCGGGTGTGTGTGTATATGCTTGTGTGTGAGTGTGTGTGTGTGTGTGCGTTAATGTTTCTGGTTGGTGAGTTAGGGTGCGGGGAGTGGGGAGCAGGTTGTCATTCGGGTCGGTGTAGCTATTCAGGGACAGCTGAATGTGGAAAGCACATCTGATATAACAAAGCAACATAACAGAGCAACTGCTAACCGATGACAAGTGCTTTGTTGGGGCTGTGTTCGTGCTTCTTGGTTAGGATCACAGGTCTGGATGTACTAATGGGAGAAAAGAACTCCAATTAGGGATGCAGACCGCGCCGGCCCCAGTCATTTCCAAACCACTTTAAATGTGTAATAAATGATCAAATGAGACAACTCCTTTTAAGCTCACAGTAGGGTTTTCTTTCCTCAAGAGCACATTTGCTTTAATAACAGTGTGGCTTTGATTCAAACTCTCAGCAGCCTCTCTCTCTCTCTCTCTCTCTCTCTGAAAACTTTTTGCTACTTCTTGGTGGTTAATCAGCGGTGAGTGGCATGCTGTGGTGTGTGTATGAATGTGTGTGTACGCGCATATGTGTATATATGTGTGCATGGCCTGCGTGTGTTTGTGGGTGGGTTATTCCCCTCCCTGGGTTTGAGGGTTGTTAGAGAGGGGTGCCAGGGATCTGGAAGACTGACATGTCACAGAAACTGAAACTGTTCTGCAGCAGTTCAGGGGGAGTTCCCCATACTGGCATCAATGTATTACAACCAGTCTATACAACCAGTCTGTACAACCAGCATGTACAACCAGTCTGTACAACCGGTTTGAACAAGCAGTCTGTACAACTAGTCTGAGCAACCTAAAGTGGAGTTCACCAAACAGGATATTAAAACAGCTCATCCATCAACACAGTGTGTCTATGACTAGGTACTGAATAGCACCACAGACAGTTGGAGAGGAGAGGAGTGTTCTACTTTCCTGAGATCAACCAATGAAAGTACACACACACACACATACAAACCACACATACACACGGGCATGCGCGTACGCACACACACACATATTTTTTACATGTTCGCTGGAATTCAATTAAAATGTGATTAGGGCTTGCATTAGAGGGATGAGGGGTCCACCCTGGTGCACTGGACCCTGCTATCCCCAGCCCTGGTCATGTTACCATGGGGATTACCCATGACAGGCTGACCCTTGACCTCCAGACAGGTGCCTAATGGGAAAGATGGGAGGCCAGTTATGTGCTCATACCAGATTGGGGGGAAAACAAGGGGGTCCACTGGATGCCTGGGGACTACACTCTCCATGCCATAGGGCATACGCAAGCAGGGATGTACACACACACACACACGAGCATGCACACACTGACACACGCATGAACATGGGAAAATGTACAGCGTCTCGGTCAGGGAACAAACATGCTATAACACATGCTATCAGACCAATCACATAAGACCGAACTCAGGAACTATCAGACCAATCACATAGGGCTGAACTCAGGAACTATCAGACCAATCACATAGGGCCGAACTCAGGCTTGAACAATTAGGGGTTTACCATGTTATTTCCTGTGGGATGCAGTATGGATCATGATCATGAAGTAAAAACATACTGTACAGACAGAGCCAAAGACAAACCCTGGCAGGAGAAGACAAAGTGAGAGAGAGGGCTGAGATGCAGGTTTTCTGAGGTCCCAGTACTTGGGATGCATCCCTATTCCATAGTGCACTACTTTTGACCAGGACCCATAGGGCTCTGATGAAAAATAGTGCACTATGTAGGGAGGCTGGGGACATGTACCCTACGCTCCTCCCTGTTCCAGTCCTGCACTGCTTTCCTCATCATTAAACCCCATCGCTGTGTCTATTTTCCTAGATATCTGAGTAAAGCAGACACAGGGAATGTGAAACAAAAACAACTGCTTCCATTCTATGCTGTTTACCAATCATATTCCAGAGCAGATGAAATAGTCTGTGTTTGTCATCATCACAGTGATCTGTGCTACACACACACAGACCCAACATCAAACCCTTACCGAGACCCCTACTTACCCTGCTGCCTGCCTCTCTGGGATAAACCGCTTTCCTTTGGTGGCCAGGGAGAACCGACCAGTGGTGGGGTGGATCCAGGGGGATGAGAGAGGTAAGGGGTAAGAGGAGAGGGGAATGAGAGAGGTAAGGGGTAAGAGGAGAGGGGAATGAAAGAGGTAAGGGGTAAGAGGAGAGGGGAATGAGAGAGGTAAGGGGTAAGAGCAGAGGGGAATGAAAGGGGTAAGGGGTAAGAGGAGAGGGGAATGAGAGAGGTAAGGGGTAAAAGGAGAGGGGAATGAGAGAGGTAAGGGGTAAGAGGGAAGGAGACCTACAGGATGAGTGTTATCACAGTACAACACAGCACAGACAGGGACAAGGGTCTGGGGGGGACCACTCTGTAACGTCAAGGTTTTATTTCAGATGCCCCGTACAGAGACATTGGAAGAGGGATAATCAAAGGGGTCCAGTTTCCATGCCTTGGCTCTGGCTGTGATCACGTTAGAGAATTATGTGAAGACATAGGGGGAATAGTAGTCCGTGTTTCATCCTAATACAGAGATTTATAATCACACCTCGAGGTAGAACGGGTTGTAGAACACATACAGTTACAAGCTGTATCATCACCAAACAGCATTATTCTGTATTAGTCCCAGTGGTTCTTAGGAACAGCCACAGGGGAAAGGGAAGCTAGTTGTGTTATGTGGAACAAAGTGGTGAAACAGAGCAGTGAGTTCCAGGAATGTAAAACAAAGTCAATCCACACTTTACACTTTCTCCAACAGCAGACAGACAGACGTACCATCTATCTGAAGGAGGGGAAATGGAACACACGCGGGTGGTGGACACACACGCACGCCCGGCATATACACACACACTGCTCACACATATAGTGGCGTTAAATTACCCTAATTTAAAGATCATGACCTGTTTCCACACATTATCTCTTAAGAAAAGCCTCCATGCAGTGGAATCAATTAAAACCTAACAGACTGAATACGGGATTAAAAAAACACACAACTGCAAGTCCCACTAGCGCTGATAAGGCTGTTTGGGATTCTCATATATCAGATAAAATGATTATCCAAGAAAGAGTTGATTTAGCCTTTAAATAGACCAGAGCCAGATGATGGGTGTCTTTTAAAGTCTAAATGCCAAGCAGCTTCGATCGATGCCGTCTTATTTTAAAGCACAAATATTTCTTAATGCTAAATAGAAACACGCTGCGTGGTGTTTCTAAGTCCTTGTTGTTGTCGAACACACTTAACGACTTTCTGCACGCTGTGGCGAAAACAGAGCAGCCAGAGTTTCACTTATCAAGAACAAATAGAGACCAGATGATTTGGAGAGTGGAGAAACACAACTACCAGGCAGTGATCCACTCGTACTACTCAGACAGGGGGAGGTAAAGAGGCCTGGCCTCTAGAACAAAGCAGACCCAGCCTTCACCTCTCTGTCCTATAGTAGCTGCTGTCCTGACTCCACTACCAATCCCCCAGCTAGTTATACATGAGGTTAGAAGAGTGAGGATGCACTAGTGTGTTCTAAAAAATAAGGACGTAGTACGCTAGTTCACGATAGTTGACTGGACTCCACGGATATGGCCTAGACAGGGAAAATGTCTTTCATTGTAATAAGCTGATACAACAAGACCTTACTTACACAGTAGGATGATGCTCCCCATTACTGAAGGAGTTGTAGTTCTGATTTAGGCCTAGTGTCCTTTCAAACACTGATTGATTTGTCCTTATCTGTGTGGCCTCTATGCTGCAGTTACATTAACAGGTTGTCAGCATGTGATTAATGTCCTAAAGACACTTCCTGGGTCATATTACACTCATATTATGTTTAGAGGTGAACGTTAGATAGTGGTAATGTATCATAGGGCTGACGTTCACACATATGCTTAGGTTTCTGACCCCATGTAGTTCTCACAGAGCAGGTTACTTTGCATATGGTTGGTTACCATACTCCCTTTATCTAATGTGTCACAATGTAAAATAAGCTCGAACAATAACAGACAACTTCAACAGTATTTTTATGTGCCAGACTGCTGTTGGATCTTCTCTCCTCCTAACTAACTGACATGTCATCCCTGGTCAACCTGACCTAGTCCCAGTACTCCTACCTCAACCCTGCATCCAGCCACACACACGCTGAACAGGCTCATACTGTATGTACGCACACAGATACTCAGGGATACGGACTTCTATAGGTTACTCATACTGTATGTACACTCACAGACACTCAGGGATACGGACTTCTATAGGTCACTCATACTGTATGTACGCACACAGATACTCAGGGATACGGACTTCTATAGGTCACTCATACTGTATGTACGCACACAGATACTCAGGGATACGGACTTCTATAGGTCACTCATACTGTATGTACACTCACAGATACTGACTTCTATAGGTCACTCATACTGTATGTACACTCACAGATACTGACTTCTATAGGTTACTCATACTGTATGTACGCTCACAGATACTGACTTCTATAGGTCACTCATACTGTATATACACTCACAGATACTGACTTCTATAGGTTACTCATACTGTATGTACACTCACAGATACTCAGGGATATGGACTTCTATAGGTTACTCATACTGTATGTCCGCTCACAGATACTCAGGGATACGGACTTCTATAGGTTACTCATACTGTATGTACACTCACAGATACTCAGGGATACTGACTTCTATAGGTCACTCATACTGTATGTACGCTCACAGATACTCAGGGATACGGACTTCTATAGGTTACTCATACTGTATGTACACTCACAGATACTGACTTCTATAGGTTACTCATACTGTATGTCCGCTCACAGATACTCAGGGATACGGACTTCTATAGGTTACTCATACTGTATGTACACTCACAGATACTCAGGGATACTGACTTCTATAGGTCACTCATACTGTATGTACGCTCACAGATACTCAGGGATATGGACTTCTATAGGTTACTCATACTCTATGTACGCTCACAGATACTCAGGGATATGGACTTCTATAGGTTACTCATACTCTATGTACACTCACAGATACTCAGGGATACGGACTTCTATAGGTTACTCATAATGTATGTCCACTCACAGATACTCATGGATACGGACTTCTGTAGGTTACTCATACTGTATGTACACTCACAGATACTGACTTCTATAGGTTACTCATACTGTATGTCCACTCACAGATACTCAGGGATACGGACTTCTATAGGTTACTCATACTGTATGTACACTCACAGATACTGACTTCTATAGGTTACTCATACTGTATGTCCACTCACAGATACTCAGGGATACGGACTTCTATAGGTTACTCATACTGTATGTACACTCACAGATACTGACTTCTATAGGTTACTCATACTGTATGTCCGCTCACAGATACTCAGGGATATGGACTTCTATAGGTTACTCATACTGTATGTACGCTCACAGATACTCAGGGATATGGACTTCTATAGGTTACTCATACTGTATGTACACTCACAGATACTGACTTCTATAGGTTACTCATACTGTATGTACACTCACAGATACTCAGGGATATGGACTTCTATAGGTTACTCATACTGTATGTCCGCTCACAGATACTCAGGGATACGGACTTCTATAGGTTACTCATACTGTATGTACACTCACAGATACTCAGGGATACTGACTTCTATAGGTCACTCATACTGTATGTCCACTCACAGATACTCAGGGATACAGACTTCTATAGGTTACTCATACTGTATGTACACTCACAGATACTGACTTCTATAGGTTACTCATACTGTATGTACACTCACAGATACTCAGAGATACTGACTTCTATAGGTCACTCATACTGTATGTACACTCACAGATACTCAGGGATATGGACTTCTATAGGTTACTCATACTGTATGTCCGCTCACAGATACTCAGGGATACGGACTTCTATAGGTTACTCATACTGTATGTACACTCACAGATACTCAGGGATACTGACTTCTATAGGTCACTCATACTGTATGTCCACTCACAGATACTCAGGGATACGGACTTCTATAGGTTACTCATACTGTATGTACACTCACAGATACTCAGGGATACTGACTTCTATAGGTTACTCATACTGTATGTACGCTCACAGATACTCAGGGATACTGACTTCTATAGGTTACTCATACTGTATGTACACTCACAGATACTCAGGGATTCTGACTTCTATAGGTCACTCATACTGTATGTACGCTCACAGATACTCAGGGATATGGACTTCTATAGGTTACTCATACTCTATGTACGCTCACAGATACTCAGGGATATGGACTTCTATAGGTTACTCATACTCTATGTACGCTCACAGATACTCAGGGATACGGACTTCTATAGGTTACTCATACTGTATGTCCACTCACAGATACTCAGGGATACGGACTTCTATAGGTTACTCATACTGTATGTACACTCACAGATACTGACTTCTATAGGTTACTCATACTGTATGTCCACTCACAGATACTCAGGGATACGGACTTCTATAGGTTACTCATACTGTATGTACACTCACAGATACTGACTTCTATAGGTTACTCATACTGTATGTCAACTCACAGATACTCAGGGATACAGACTTCTATAGGTTACTCATACTGTGTGTACACTCACAGATACTGACTTCTATAGGTTACTCATACTGTATGTCAGCTCACAGATACTCAGGGATACGGACTTCTATAGGTTACTCATACTGTATGTACGCTCACAGATACTCAGGGATACATACTTCTATAGGTTACTCATACTGTATGTCCGCTCACAGATACTCAGGGATACGGACTTCTATAGGTTACTCATACTGTATGTACGCTCACAGATACTCAGGGATACAGACTTCTATAGGTTACTCATACTGTATGTACACTCACAGATACTGACTTCTATAGGTTACTCATACTGTATGTACACTCACAGATACCGACTTCTATAGGTTACTCATACTGCATGTACACTCACAGATACTCAGGGATACTGACTTCTATAGGTCACTCATACTGTATGTATGCTCACAGATACTCAGGGATATGGACTTCTATAGGTTACTCATACTGTATATACACTCACAGATACTCAGGGATACTGACTTCTATAGGTCACTCATACTGTATGTACACTCACAGATACAGACTTCTATAGGTTACTCATACTGCATGTCCACTCACAGATACTCAGGGATACAGACTTCTATAGGTTACTCATACTGTATGTACACTCACAGATACTGACTTCTATAGGTTACTCATACTGTATGTCCACTCACAGATACTCAGGGATACGGACTTCTATAGGTTACTCATACTGTATGTACACTCACAGATACTGACTTCTATAGGTTACTCATACTGTATGTCCACTCACAGATACTCAGGGATACAGACTTCTATAGGTTACTCATACTGTATGTACACTCACAGATATCGACTTCTATAGGTTACTCATACTGTATGTCCACTCACAGATACTCAGGGATACGGACTTCTATAGGTTACTCATACTGTATGTACGCTCACAGATACTCAGGGATACGGACTTCTATAGGTTACTCATACTGTATGTACACTCACAGATACTCAGGGATACTGACTTCTATAGGTCACTCATACTGTTTGTACGCTCACAGATACTCAGGGATACGGAAGACTATAGGTTACTCATACTGTATGTACACTCACAGATACTGACTTCTATAGGTTACTCATACTGTATGTCCGCTCACAGATACTCAGGGATACGGACTTCTATAGGTTACTCATACTGTATGTACGCTCACAGATACTCAGGGATACTGACTTCTATAGGTCACTCATACTGTATGTACGCTCACAGATACTCAGGGATATGGACTTCTATAGGTTACTCATACTCTATGTACGCTCACAGATACTCAGGGATATGGACTTCTATAGGTTACTCATACTCTATGTACGCTCACAAATACTCAGGGATACGGACTTCTATAGGTTACTCATACTGTATGTCCACTCACAGATACTCAGGGATACGGACTTCTATAGTTTACTCATACTGTATGTACACTCACAGATACTGACTTCTATAGGTTACTCATACTGTATGTCCGCTCACAGATACTCAGGGATACGGACTTCTATAGGTTACTCATACTGTATGTACACTCACAGATACTGACTTCTATAGGTTACTCATACTGTATGTCCACTCACAGATACTCAGGGATACGGACTTCTATAGGTTACTCATACTGTATGTACACTCACAGATACTGACTTCTATAGGTTACTCATACTGTATGTCCGCTCACAGATACTCAGGGATACGGACTTCTATAGGTTACTCATACTGTATGTACGCTCACAGATACTCAGGGATACATACTTCTATAGGTTACTCATACTGTATGTCCGCTCACAGATACTCAGGGATACGGACTTCTATAGGTTACTCATACTGTATGTACGCTCACAGATACTCAGGGATACAGACTTCTATAGGTTACTCATACTGTATGTACACTCACAGATACTGACTTCTATAGGTTACTCATACTGTATGTACACTCACAGATACTCAGGGATACTGACTTCTATAGGTCACTCATACTGTATGTACGCTCACAGATACTCAGGGATATGGACTTCTATAGGTTACTCATACTGTATATACACTCACAGATACTCAGGGATACTGACTTCTATAGGTCACTCATACTGTATGTACACTCACAGATACAGACTTCTATAGGTTACTCATACTGCATGTCCACTCACAGATACTCAGGGATACAGACTTCTATAGGTTACTCATACTGTATGTACACTCACAGATACTGACTCTATAGGTTACTCATACTGTATGTCCACTCACAGATACTCAGGGATACGGACTTCTATAGGTTACTCATACTGTATGTACACTCACAGATACTGACTTCTATAGGTTACTCATACTGTATGTCCACTCACAGATACTCAGGGATACAGACTTCTATAGGTTACTCATACTGTATGTACACTCACAGATACTGACTTCTATAGGTTACTCATACTGTATGTCCACTCACAGATACTCAGGGATACGGACTTCTATAGGTTACTCATACTGTATGTACACTCACAGATACTGACTTCTATAGGTTACTCATACTGTATGTCCGCTCACAGATACTCAGGGATATGGACTTCTATAGGTTACTCATACTGTATGTACGCTCACAGATACTCAGGGATACGGACTTCTTTAGGTTACTCATACTGTATGTACACTCACAGATACTGACTTCTATAGGTTACTCATACTGTATGTACACTCACAGATACTCAGGGATATGGACTTCTATAGGTTACTCATACTGTATGTCCGCTCACAGATACTCAGGGATACGGACTTCTATAGGTTACTCATACTGTATGTACACTCACAGATACTCAGGGATACTGACTTCTATAGGTCACTCATACTGTTTGTACGCTCACAGATACTCAGGGATACGGAAGACTATAGGTTACTCATACTGTATGTACACTCACAGATACTGACTTCTATAGGTTACTCATACTGTATGTCCGCTCACAGATACTCAGGGATACGGACTTCTATAGGTTACTCATACTGTATGTACGCTCACAGATACTCAGGGATACTGACTTCTATAGGTCACTCATACTGTATGTACGCTCACAGATACTCAGGGATATGGACTTCTATAGGTTACTCATACTCTATGTACGCTCACAGATACTCAGGGATATGGACTTCTATAGGTTACTCATACTCTATGTACGCTCACAGATACTCAGGGATACGGACTTCTATAGGTTACTCATACTGTATGTCCACTCACAGATACTCAGGGATACGGACTTCTATAGGTTACTCATACTGTATGTACACTCACAGATACTGACTTCTGTAGGTTACTCATACTGTATGTCCGCTCACAGATACTAAGGGATACGGACTTCTATAGGTTACTCATACTGTATGTACACTCACAGATACTGACTTCTGTAGGTTACTCATACTGTATGTCCGCTCACAGATACTCAGGGATACGGACTTCTATAGGTTACTCATACTGTATGTACGCTCACAGATACTCAGGGATACATACTTCTATAGGTTACTCATACTGTATGTCCGCTCACAGATACTCAGGGATACGGACTTCTATAGGTTACTCATACTGTATGTACGCTCACAGATACTCAGGGATACAGACTTCTATAGGTTACTCATACTGTATGTACACTCACAGATACTGACTTCTATAGGTTACTCATACTGTATGTACACTCACAGATACTGACTTCTATAGGTTACTCATACGGTATGTACACTCACAGATACTCAGGGATACTGACTTCTATAGGTCACTCATACTGTATGTACGCTCACAGATACTCAGGGATATGGACTTCTATAGGTTACTCATACTATATATACACTCACAGATACTCAGGGATACTGACTTCTATAGGTAACTCATACTGTATGTACACTCACAGATACAGACTTCTATAGGTTACTCATACTGTATGTACACTCACAGATACTCAGGGATACGGACTTCTATAGGTCACTCATACTGTATGTACGCTCACAGATACTCAGGGATACTGACTTCTCTTTGTCTCTTCCTCTCTCTTAGAGGATGAGTGTCTTTCACCCAGCTCACATCATAGCCATACAAACGGCAATTAAAAGGGATGTGCTACCCTAACTCTGTGTGGAGAGAGAGAGAGTGCAGCAAGACTGTAAAGCACCACCTCTCCCTTTCAAAATGATGACTGATATCGTGTCTATTGATCTTTATTACAATAGCAGCAAGCTGTAAAATGTTTGATGGTTTTGTACAGATCTTAGTGCCTCATTCATAATTACCACTACACATGTAGAACCAAGGGTAACTTCAGAAGGGGCTGCAGAGGGAAACGCCGCTGCCATGCTATAGGGATGATAGGCAGGAGAAGTCTCTCTGGGCCTTGGCTTCACAGGGAGGGAGCTCACAGCCCTGAGGCTATCATTCCTCTTGCCATATACCTGCTCCCAACTGCTGCAACTTAGTTTTACAAAGATCAGATTGTATTATGAGAGTTGAGTTTAAATAAGAAATGACTGACTTCTCTTCCTTCCAGCAAGAACTAACTCCACTTTATTTTTGAATCACGGATTTAGATTTTGACAAGAACAAGTACTGAGGGGCATAGAGGGATGGGATGGGAATGTTCTGGTCATTTGCAAGAACAAAATCCACCACCTGGTGTACTGCGTAAATGGACCTGAAATCCCTGAAGTCTGAGCTTTAAAAGCTACTCATTACATAAAGTAAGTACTTTGCAATGTAGTATCTGGCAATTCTTCTTGTTAGCTCACCCCTCCCCTTTGCATGTGTGCCCTCTCTGCAACACAACAAATGAGGTAAGAGAATAAAAAAAAACTGAGAAAGAGAGAGAGAGCAAGAGAGAGATAGAATTAATGGAGGTGAATTATTCTAACACTTTGTCCCAGGTCTGGAGAGAAACAGAATCACTGCCACTCTGCTTGAACGCAAACACGCTCCACACTCCTCCTCTTCACGACTTGTCCTCCTGTGCCATGCTTTCTGGGACACGTAGGAAGCATATGAAGCACATCATGTCTAGGGCTGACCCTGCTTTCCCTGTCCTCCTCTGTCCCCGGCCTGCTCAAACTTTAATGGCTACAGCGCTGCTCTGTCAGGGGGAGAGAGTCAGAGGAGAGCAGACACAGTCAGCCACATGTGTTTGGGTCTGTTCTTCCACTCCACTGTCTGTTCACATTACAACAGAGAGAGAGCCACTCTCCTCTCCACGGGATACTCTACTGTGGGGCTAAAAAGAAAGAGAGAGAGAAAGAAAGAAAGTAAAAAGAAAGAAGGAAAGAAAGAAAGAAAGGGAAAGAGAGAAAGGGAGAGAGAGAGAGAGAGAGAGAGAGGATGAGAGAGAGAGAGAGAGACAGAGAGGACGAGAGAGAGAGAGAGAGACAGAGAGGACGAGAGAGAGAGAGAGAGACAGAGAGGACGAGAGAGAGAGAGAGAGAGAGAGAGACAGAGAGGACGAGAGAGAGAAAGGCAGAGAGAGAAAGGCAGAGAGAGAAAGGCAGAGAGAGAGAGCGAGAGAGAGAGAGAGAGAGTATTATCCCTGCTAGCTAGAGAATGTAAGAATGGTTTATATACTATACCAGACAGGAAGAGGGGAGCATCCTGGTATCTGTTGAATAATGTATTAAGCCCTAGCTGTACCAGTCCAGATATACGGGCGAGGGCAGCAGGGAGGGTAGCCCTGATTTGTGCCCTCTAGCATTGTTTAAGAAATGAATAATGGATGGGTTAAACGATGGAGTTAAGAGTGAATTAGGAGGAGGGTGCTGTGTTCAGTTGGATTTATGTAGAGGAGGATAGAAGTTGTCACCGTAACAAAATAAAGAGCCATTGAAGATGAGACTGAAGGCCCTTACAGCAAGGAGAATATATACTGATCTCAGACCAGGTAGCAATATAAAGAGGCATCGGTGATACACTTTCTGAGGCTGAAGGACCTTACAGCAGAAAGATATACTGTTATTTGTCTCATACTGATTTCAGAAAAGTGGTCTAGTGTTTTTGACAGTAGACTTTTCACTGGAGATCTGATCCAGAGAAGGAGGATAGCAGTGTCGGTCTGTCTGTCTGTCTGTGTGTCAGTCTATCTGTCTGGAAAGGGACTTAGAGGCAACCAGACTCAGCATCACCAACCGGGTCTACCATTGATTAACATTTTAAAATCCAGGGAATGCTTTGTAAATGAAAAGAAAAGCAAACTTTGAGCTCTTCAAAAGTGATGGAGAGGCAGGGAAAGGGGAAAAGAGAGGCAGGGAAAGGGGGAAAAGAGAGGCAGGGAAAGGGGGAAAAGAGAGGCAGGGAAAGGGGGAAAAGAGAGGCAGGGAAAGGGGGAAAAGAGAGGCAGGGAAAGGGGGAAAAGGAGAGGCAGGGAAAGGGGGAAAAGAGAGGCAGGGAAAGGGGGAAAAGAGAGGCAGGGAAAGGGGGAAAAGAGAGGCAGGGAAAGGGGGAAAGAGAGGCAGGGAAAGGGGAAAAGAGAGGCAGGGAAAGGGGGAAAAGAGAGGCAGGGAAAGGGGAAAAGAGAGGCAGGGAAAGGGGGAAAGAGAGGCAGGGAAAGGGGGAAAAGAGAGGCAGGGAAGGGGGAAAGAGAGGCAGGAAGGGGGAAAGAGAGGCAGGGAAAGGGGGAAAGAGAGGCAGGGAAAGGGGGAAAAGAGAGGCAGGGAAAGGGGGAAAAGAGAGGCAGGGAAAGGGGGAAAAGAGAGGCAGGGAAAGGGGGAAAGAGAGGCAGGGAAAGGGGGAAAGAGAGGCAGGGAAAGGGGGAAAAGAGAGGCAGGGAAAGGGGGAAAGAGAGGCAGGGAAAGGGGGAAAGAGAGGCAGGGAAAGGGGGAAAGAGAGGCAGGGAAAGGGGGAAAGAGAGTCAGGGAAAGGGGGAAAAGAGAGAGAAGAAACGTGATGCACAGTACACAGGAAGCATTTTCACATAGCGCGTCATGTATAAGTCATGAAGGCCTGATAGAGAACGGCACATTCTCTATTCCCTTTGGCTGTCTCATGCTGCCAGCTGCGGGAGGCAGGATGAACAAGTTGTTCCGGCCCCTCACTCTTTCCCCCCTCTCATTCCTCTCCATGCCGCCCCCCCCCTCACTCTCTCTTCCCACTATCCCTCCTTATCCCTCTCTCTCCCCTCACTCTCTCTTCCCCCTATCCCTCCTTATCCCTCTCTCTCCCCTCACTCTCTCTTCCCTCTATCCCTGCATATCTCTCTCTCTACCCTCTCTCTCTCTTACCTCTCTCACCCTCCTTCTATCTCCACCTCTCTTTCTTTAAACCCCTGTCTCTCTCTCCTCTTGCCCCTCTAGGAGGCAGGCAGGGTTGGGCAAGGTGGGGTATTGTGGGCCACCCTCCTGCTGCAGCTGCTATCCTCTGCTGCTCCTGCTACCCCTGATCCTGCCTGTGCTCTGCTCCGCTCCAATACAGTAACCCTGTGTTCAGCCAGTCTGACAGATCTCAGGCTGAACACCCACAAGCACCCCGGGACTCAACACCACACAGATCCAGCACCAGCTCCAACACAGAAATCCTCTCCCTCCTTCCCTTCTTCTCTCTCTCCCTTTCTCTCGCTTTCCTTTTGAGATTCAATAGCAGCCCTAGAGGCATAGAAAGAAAGCGAGAGAAAGGGAGTGTAAAAACATCTAGAGCTTTATTTACAAAGGGCCCAGGTATTGCTCAGGCTGGTGTTAAATCTTGGGAAGTGATTTATTTTCTGCCCATGTGTGGCACCGTTCCCTGAGGCGCAACTGAGTGGTGGACCGGCCTCTCTCTCTCTCTCTCTCTCTCTCTCTCTCTCTCTCTCTCTCTCTCTCTCTCTCTCTCTCTCTCTATCTCACACTCGCCTGCCCACCCGTCGCAATTTACTGTGGCTGCAGAGGGTCATAAAAGAAGAATGGATTAATCTGGAACACGGCATAAACAATATGACTGTGACAGCCCTATTAAAACTTGTGCTACTCAGCATCAATTCTGCCCCAGCCCCGTCCAGCCCTGCCTGCTGTTCTCTCACCAGAGAGAGAGCGAACAGGAGAAAAACTAAGGGTGAAACCCAAATGGCACCCTATTCCCTATGTAGTGCCCTATGCACCCTGGTCTGGTCTAAAGCAGTGCACTATAATGGGAACAGGGTGCCATTAGAGACAGACATAAGTCCACAGGCTTGTTATTGTGCTTCCCAGAGTATCATGTTCAGTAGAAGAGGCTTCACATCTCCATATAGCAGCCGGACCCTTTAACTGTTTAACCTTTAGACAGCATCGGCTGTATCAGATGTGCCCATCCAGAATGGTGGCTCCCTGAGCGCTCGTTAGCCAGGCCGGGATGCTTCCTGTCCCTGTGTCCCGCCCCCTAGCCCTGTCCTGGCCTGGTGGTAGGGTGCCTTCCTGACCCTGTGTCCCGCCCCCTAGCCCTGTCCTGGCCTGGTGATAAGGTGCCTTCCTGACCCTGTGTCCCGCCCCCTAGCCCTGTCCTGGCCTGGTGGTAGGGTGCCTTCCTGACCCTGTGTCCCGCCCCCTAGCCCTGTCCTGGCCTGGTGATAAGGTGCCTTCCTGACCCTGTGTCCCGCCCCCTAGCCCTGTCCTGGCCTGGTGATAAGGTGCCTTCCTGTCCCTGTGTCCCGCCCCCTAGCCCTGTCCTGGCCTGGTGATAAGGTGACTTCCTGTCCCTGTATCCCGCCCCCTAGCCCTGTCCTGGCCTGGTGATAAGGTGACTTCCTGTCCCTGTATCCCGCCCCCTAGCCCTGTCCTGGCCTGGTGGTATGTTGCCTTCCTGACCCTGTATCCCGCCCCCTAGCCCTGTCCTGGCCTGGTGATAAGGTGCCTTCCTGACCCTGTGTCCCGCCCACTAGCCCTGTCCTGGCCTGGTGGTATGTTGCCTTCCTGACCCTGTGTCCCGCCCCCTAGCCCTGTCCTGGCCTGGTGGTATGTTGCCTTCCTGACCCTGTGTCCCGCCCCCTAGCCCTGTCCTGGCCTGGTGATAAGGTGCCTTCCTGACCCTGTGTCCCGCCCCCTAGCCCTGTCCTGGCCTGGTGGTAAGGTGCCTTCCTGACCCTGTGTCCCGCCCCCTAGCCCTGTCCTGGCCTGGTGATAAGGTGCCTTCCTGACCCTGTGTCCCGCCCCCTAGCCCTGTCCTGGCCTGGTGGTATGTTGCCTTCCTGACCCTGTGTCCCGCCCCCTAGCCCTGTCCTGGACTGGTGGTATGTTGCCTTCCTGTCCCTGTGTCCCGCCCCCTAGCCCTGTCCTGGCCTGGTGGCAGGGTGCCTTCCTGTCCCTGTATCCCGCCCCCTAGCCCTGTCCTGGCCTGGTGATAAGGTGCCTTCCTGACCCTGTGTCCCGCCCCCTAGCCCTGTCCTGGCCTGGTGGCAGGGTGCCTTCCTGTCCCTGTGTCCCGCCCCCTAGCCCTGTCCTGGCCTGGTGATAAGGTGCCTTCCTGTCCCTGTATCCCGCCCCCTAGCCCTGTCCTAGCCTGGTGATAAGGTGCCTTCCTGTACCTGTATCCCGCCCCCTAGCCCTGTCCTAGCATGGTGATAGGATGCATTCCTGTCCCTGTATCCCGCCCCCTAGCCCTGTCCTAGCATGGTGATAGGATGCATTCCTGTCCCTGTATCCCGCCCCCTAACCCTGTCCTAGCATGGTGATAGGATGCATTCCTGTCCCTGTATCCCACCCCCTAGCCCTGTCCTAGCATGGTGATAAGGTGCCTTCCTGTCCCTGTATCCCGCCCCCTAGCCCTGTCCTGGCCTGGTGATAAGGTGCCTGCTTATTATTTTTCCATGAGGTTGGGTTGTTGATGTAGGGAATGTTGTTCGGTCTCTTCTGCTGGCATGAGACCTCCTTGGGATATACGCAAAGATACATAAGCAGACAGACAAGCATGTAAGTACACGATCACACACACACGATCACACACACGCGATCACACGCACACGATCACACACACACGATCACACACACACACTCTATACTCCATACTCCATCATTCTGATCCATTCTGGATAATGCTGATGGGCTTTTTTGGAACACAGTGTGCACACAGCCTCCGCCATCAGCTGTTTTCTGACCGCCACGGGAGAGTTCACCCAGCATCCCCATTGAACCCCCATAACCCTGTTTGTGTGTGTTTGTCTCACTCCTGTCTTAGCCTTTCTCCAGCTCCATCTCTGTCAGGGACAGGTGTACACTAAGCCACTCAGAAAACACACACAGAGACACAGCATCCATCTTACCACAGCAGCTTTTAACACCTTTAAAAACAGCATTTCCAAGATAGCTCAGCCACATGTCCAAAAACTCCAGTAACAGAAACCGTTACTAATTTATAACCCTGGATGGATGGAGCCGGGAAACTTCCAGACCAATCAGGGCAGAAAGAAAGGAGAAAGAAATCCGCGAAATTGAAATCAATAATTTCATTAAAGCAGACCCTATTCTCCTCTTGCCTCTCTCCTCCTGCCTCTCTCCTCCTGCCTCTCTCCTCCTGCCTCTCTCCTCTTGCCTCTCTCCTCCTGCCTCTCTCCTCCTGCCTCTCTCCTCCTGCCTCTCTCCTCCTGCCTCTCTCCTCCTGCCTCTCTCCTCTTGCCTCTCTCCTCCTGCCTCTCTCCTCCTGCCTCTCTCCTCCTGCCTCTCTCCTCCTGCCTCTCTCCTCTTGCCTCTCTCCTCCTGCCTCTCTCCTCCTGCCTCTCTCCTCCTGCCTCTCTCCTCTTGCCTCTCTCCTCCTGCCTCTCTCCTCCTGCCTCTCTCCTCCTGCCTCTCTCCTCCTGCCTCTCTCCTCCTGCCTCTCTCCTCTTGCCTCTCTCCTCCTGCCTCTCTCCTCCAGCGGCTCTACTTCCCCTCAAACAACAACAACGACAACACAAGGAAACAGCAGAGAAACAAGAGTTGACCTTTGTCCAGTGGCCAACCATTCCATTTATTTCTCCCTTATCAAGCTGCTGATCAGAAGAGGCATCTACACTGATAATGCCCAGGATAATAGCAAGACCAGGCAGGAGCTAACGACAGAGAGACAGGCTAACGGAGCTAACGACAGAGAGACAGGCTAACGGAGCTAACGACAGAGAGACAGGCTAACGGAGCTAACGACAGAGAGACAGGCTAACGGAGCTAACGACAGAGAGACAGGCTAACGGAGCTAACGACAGAGAGACAGGCTAACGGAGCTAACGACAGAGAGACAGGCTAACGGAGCTAACGACAGAGAGACAGACCAGAGAAAGAAAAATGCACACGCACACAAACACACACGCACACACACACACACGCACGCACGCACGCACACAAACACACACACACGCACGCACACACACATGCACGCACGCACACAAACACACACACACGCACGCACACACACACGCACGCACGCACACATGCACGCGCACACACACACACACACACACAGTATGTGATATATGGAGGGCCCTTAGGAAAGTTTTACGAGGGTTGTTGTTCTGTCGCTGGTTGTTTGTGCCTCTAATTCAAGGTATCCCATCAATAAGTGAGGGAACATCTTGTGTGTATATGGTTTGGTAGTCTGACATTTAACAAGCCCTGAGACTATCTGCTGCAAACAGAGTTAACACATACTGCTTTCTGTGTGTACTGACCAACTGCCAACACACAACTAATGATGTCATAGAATTGTACATGTACATACACATGTACGGTACATGTGAACAGCCTAACGTGTGAAGGACTCCAGAGACCATATTACAGCCTATGTCTGGTACTGTAGCTAAAGGCTGGCCAACCAGAAGTGTTCCTCAGGTGAGTGAGTGAGTGAGTGAGTGAGTGAGTGAGTGAGTGAGTGAGTGAGTGAGTGAGTGTGTGTGAGGCCTCAGGAGAAAGATCACCTCTGCTGTTGTCTTCCTCAATCTGAAACAGGCCCATTATCCAGGCCTTAGTATCCTTAGTACCTCAATATCAGCAGACTTGGTTGCCTGCAGCCTTTGTCACTACCACTACCTCCTCTGATTTATGGCCTCTATGGCTCAGGGGTGTTAGCACCCTCAACAACCTCATCCCCAACCTCCACAGCCCCGTCCCCAACCTCCACAGCCCCGTCCCCAACCTCCATCACCCCATCCCCAAGGCACAGATTAGCCGTGACCCCAGGGGAATTCCCCTCACCAGAGGTGGCTAAATTCTCTCCTTGGTCAACTCTATCATCCTCAGGGATCCCTCTGTCACCTGCAGATTAGCCTGCTATGCTAACATAGGCCTAGAGCATATCTACACTCATACAAATGAATCAGGACATCTTCAATTCCTATTCCTACTAAAGCCTTATTCCTATCATTCTTATCCCAATCTCAATGCAGAGAGAAAATGTATTTCTATAGCTAATCATAATGGGAACAATTCTATGTCTGCATGTTATTTCTTCCTTTCTCTTCTTTCATTTGATACTTTTCTCTCCTCTTTTTTTGTTCGAAGAGAGGAACTGGCGGCGGTCTGTCCGGAAGGTCATTGTCCCAGGGGGTCTCAGGGAATGCAAACACACTACCATTGCTGGCAGGCTACTCCTCTCTCTCTCTCTCGCTCTCGCTCTCTCTCTCTCTCTCTCTCTCTCTCTCTCTCTCTCTCTCTCTCTCTATCTATCTATCTATCTCTATCTCTATCTCTATCTCTATCTCTGAGTTCAGACAGAAGCCAGAACATTTGTTACAGACTCATTTGGTTTCCTGGTACAGAGTAGTGTCTGGAGAAATGTCCAGTGCTGAAAAGCTAATGTGAGAACATGAGAAGAAACATTCGCTGAGTCAAAGGAAACATTCAAGTCTTTTCCTCAATAAAATAAACATGTTTTAACTTCTGGGGGGAAAGATATATAAGACAATAATGTTAGAATAATGTGAGGTAAAACATATCAGGCCCTGATACTAAAATGTTAATTTCCATTCTATTTTACCAGCCATGTGGATAGTACAGGTGTGCTCTATATTACACCCACACACACACACACACACGCACGCACGCACGCACGCACGCACGCACGCACGCACGCACGCACACACACACACACACACACACACACACACACACACACACACACACACACAGAGCTGGCAATTGACCATTTATTTCTGAAGTCTATGCTCAGTGCCAGCAGGGTAACAACTTAAAGTGCTTAAATCTACACTGAATATTTCATCCCCCAACTTTATCTCTTTGAGTCCCTTTCAAGACTAAAAGACAGGACGGGAGGGAGGGCAGGAGACAGAGAGAGGGATGGAGAGGGAGGACACTGCAGGTGTCAACTGGTAAGGCTGGGAAATAAAGAGGGAGAGAAAAGGAGGGAGAAAGAAAGGAGAGGGAGAGAGAAAGAGAGGGTGCAGCTCACAGACATCCTCAAGGTCAGAGCAGGGAGGAAGGAGAAGGTTAGTATTCACTCTTCACTCTCTGTCTCCCCCTCACCCCCCTCTCCCACCCCCCTCTCCCTCTCCCAGCACAACAGCCTCTGAAACTCTTTCTTTCATGTGAGGAAAAAAAAGCTTGGGAAAAAAGGGTTCGGAAAGCAAAACGTTGTTGGGCACAGATTTGACAACATGCAGGGAATCTTTACTTCCTTTAAAGAACTCTGTTAAAGAACTCCACGGTATAGAGAGAAACCCCAATCCCCCACCCCATTCCAGATCCCTGTGAATGTGGGAATGCCTAATATATGATGGGCATCTCTTTCCTTCCCTCCCTGCCCCCCCCTCCTACTTTCATCTCCCTCACCAACTTCAAACATCAGCTATCTGAGCAGCTAACCGATCGCTGCAGCTGTACATAGTCTATTGGTAAATAGCCCACCCTTTTCACCTACCTCATCCCCGTACTGTTTTTATTTATTTACTTTTCTGCTCTTCTGCACACCAATATCTCTACCTGTACATGACCATCTGATCTTTTATCACTCCAGTGTTAATCTGCAAAATTGTAATTATTTGCCTACCTCCTCATGCCTTTTGCACACAT